>NW_010542120.1:0-236 GCF_000687285.1 Phaethon lepturus
GAGGGGGTGGGGGTAAAGGGGTGGGAAGGATGACAATATGTTTGATAAAAACTTTAATTGCTAAAGGCCTTTCCCAAAGGCTGGTAATGGCAAAAGGTGTAAATGGAGGAACTGTCCCAGGCTGCTCGCCGGTAGCTGCGCCTGGCGCACAGATGGGCTGCTGGAGAAACTGCGAATGGCCAAACCGTAACAGACTACCCAGTCAGTCCAACATCAGCTCATTAGCAATCTGCCAG
>NW_010542120.1:351-6487 GCF_000687285.1 Phaethon lepturus
ATAACCCAGCGATGTGAATCTTTACCCCCCTTTCCTCTTGTCGGAAAAAATCGCTAGACCCTCATCAGTCATGTTATTCCAACCTCTCGTAGCTTGTTTTCAAATGAGAATATTTAGGCTAGGTGTTCCTGGTTAATTTGCTTTTCCAAACTCCAGCTTTCCAAACTTCTCCTTCCAACCACCCTTCCCTGAGGAGGCCGCGATGGCCAGGCTGTAAAGCGCGGTCCCCAGCGCGCTGACCTGCCTTTGCCGGGGCAGTCGGAGAGGTGCGAGCTCGGGGCGCAGCCAGCAGCAGCCGTGCCTTAGGCGCGCAGGGTGGGCTGCCTGGGGCTGGGGTCGGCGGGGTTTATGCCGTGGTGTCAGCAATGTATGGCCACGTGCTGAGCAGGAACAGGCAGGCATTAAATATCTGGAGGATCTTTTCATTATGCTTCATTTTGTAACATTATCTCTGAAGATGTTGAGAATTAGGTCGTACTTCCATAGTAAGAGCGATTATGACAGGGGTATGTAGTCAAGTGCCAAAATGTAGTGTCCTTGTAGGGGGGAAGGAGTTACCGGTGGAGCCCTTTAATGACGGCAAGATCACCCCGTGCTGCCTGGCTGGGTGCCTCACGCCTCTGACATTTGTAGTAAAATGCCTTTATTCCTTTAGCTTAGGTATGTCGGCGATGGATGTGAACTTAGAGCCGCTGAAAGTGCTGGGATTTGTCTGTCAGGCCACAATTTGGAGCTGGTATTTCTTTTAATGCAATTCAGTTTTACATATTGGCATGAAGCGTTATAATTGATTGCATTAAATTACATTGGAATCTCTCAGATGCTTGATCAAGAAAGGATACCAACACCAAGTAGGCCTGCTTGGCCTCCAGTGTCGGTATTAAAAATGTTACAGGCACACAGCCTCAGCCTGATTCATTCCTAATGGGATTTTGAAGTTCACCCTATAAACTGTTCTGTCCCTTAAGTCAGAAATTCATAGCAACATATTTACTTCAGTTAACACCATGTCCTTTCAGTGCAGGGATCTCAACTATTGCAGCAGTGTTTCCTAGTTCCAGCCTCGTCACAGCCCAGTCAAATATTCTCACTGTAACACACGTTTGTCTGCAACGAGCAGTTTTTGACTGCAAAGAGCTGCTCTGTGAGATATATTCAGTATGGTGGAAGCAGCCTAGAAGATAGTTGTAATACAAAGGCGTGTCTTTCTGTAGCGCCCTGTAGCTGGAATAAAACCAGGAAAAGCATGCCTTAGCAGTGGCAGGCTGTCGCCGTGCAGGCCTCTGGTTCCCGGCGGGGCTGGCTCCCGGGGTAACGGCATCCGTGGCAGCAGCGCTGCGCCCTGGGCTCCGGGGGGGCCGGTTGCGCCTGTCGCCGATCAACAGAGGTGGGCATGCAGACGAAGGAGAATAGTGCTTTTCTTCTCAAGGTAGTGCGAGTCAAGAAAGTGCAGAGCTAGTGACAGCTCCTGCATCAGCTGTAACGCAGAAAGCAGCTCTCCGTTTGCACAGTCGTGTGCTGCTTGGTTCCCGGTAAGTCCCCGTTCCTTAATGTCTTTGGGGAAAAACAAACTAGTAGTAGCTGGGGAGACTCGGTCTTTTTAAACGTGACTCCCTTTGCTTCTCGCTCTTCAGGTGGCTGAAGCTCTGACGATCGCTCAGTGGAAGGAGAGAGCTCTGCTCCAGCTTCCCTCCTCCCCAAGCCCACCAGCATCTGCCAGAGGATGTTTTTGCACTTTTGAAGATGTAACGAAGTCAGGGCGCTGAGAGGGGGCTTAAATGTAACTGTCGGCTTACCTGCCTCTCGCAGGACTGCGGGCGTGGGAATGAAAGATGGGCAGCTGCGGAGAAGTTTCCGTCACTCACGCAGGCCAGCACGCCGCCCCGCTGCAGAGATGAAATTGTTAATGTCTTTGGGGACACAAAAAAGCCCCAAACTTGGTGGTGACCCCCAGAGAGCCTGGGAACCCACGGCCGCTCCCCGGGCAGCTGCTAGCTGCCGGTGCTGCCTGGCTGCTGCTGCAGCTCCTTCTGAGTATCCCCGGGACTTGGAGCTCTGCGATTTCGGGGCACAGAGCACGAACCCACCCCCGGTGCCAGTGCTGCCCCTATGGCAGGCGCGGCCAGCTGCGGGCTGCAATGCGATGGGAGTAACGTCGTGTCATGTCAACACACAAATGCCTTCCCAAGTCTTGCTTGGGAGGTTCTCCCAAGCATGTTAGTGCTGTCAGCTTCCTCAGGTTGAAGATCAGAGGCTAAAGAAAGAAATGTATCTGGTGGTTTTTTTCTTTCTTTGCAAGTTCTGTCTGTGAACATTGGACCAGGTTTAAAACAACTGAGTTTGGCGGGGAGTTTCATGCGCTTTGAGCTCTGCGAGAAGGATAAGTATTTGGTAGAGAAGTTACGTTACAGCCCGGGAAACTGCAGTGAACCTCTGGGGTTCCTAGAGCTGTTCGGTTTCTCCTTAAGCCTGATCTGGAAGGTTTTGTGGCATTATTTTTAATAAAACATTCAGTTTAATAGCATTGCACACAAATGCATTTTTACGTGATTAGGCTGGAGATCTCAAGCAAGTGTGTGGCTGTCACCAAAGACTTCTGGCAGGGCTCCTTTTATACACAAGCACCAGATTTCTTTGTGGCCTGAGATACTTGTTCACCCATGTTCCTTCAATATTACCATTAGAGCATAAGCATGCGTGCCCCAGGTAAGTCTGTGGTTCTGTAATCCTACATGTTCTGGTGTCTGTCTTGTCTTTTGTTCAGACCCACCACAGTCAGTGTCACAGAGTAGCTGGGGCTGGCAGGGATGTCTGGAGAGCATCTAGTTCAACTACCCCCTACTAAAAAGCAGGGCCAAGGAGAGAAAGTTGCTCAGGCCTGTGTGCTGTTGGGTTTTGTGTATCTCCAAGGATGGAGTCTACACAACCCCTTTGTTCCAGAGTTTGACCATTACAGTAGAAAAAGTTTTTCTTACGTTTAAGTGGAATTTATGGGTGAGGAGACCCACCCTTGCCAAAGGAGAAGGTGCCTTTCTGTCTGCACAGGAGCCTCCTCTCTGCATAAGTTAATATTTCTCTGTCTTTGAGACTGGGTTTTGGGCTTAGTGTGAGTCTGCGTGCAGAGATCACCTCATAGCTGGAAATACATGAGAGCTGGCATTGCACACGTGCAGGAGGTGAGAATCATGTGTTTCTCGCTGTGATCCAAATGGTTATGAGGGCAGGAGAGCTGGTTCCCAGGGAAAACTGCAGCCCAAGGAGATGGGGAGGGACTGACCGCCTGCTCCCCGTGTGGGGTCCCTGCAGCTGGTGGCCGTCTGTGGGGCTCGTTGCAGGGGAGACTGGGCAGCCCCAGATCTTGGCAACAGAGTCTGGAGAGGAGAACTTGTTTAACGATATAAGCTAAACATGAACTCCTTTATCCACCGCATTTCCAAATACTGATTTGTCTTTGCTTGTCTGGGACACTGCGACAGCCACCGTGTCCTATAAGCAGGATAGGCCTTGTTCGTTAGAAGTGTTGGATGAATGGCTTGGCTATGCACCTCTAATGAGAGAGCAACGCTTTGGCTTCTCTGCTGTTCTCCAGGGCCCCACGTGCGTGCCTGGTCTGGCAGTTGCATGTTGTTTATTTCTTGGATTATTTGGGGAAAAGGGAGGATCTTGTGCTACGCCGTGTCTAACACACCCCAGGAACCTGCTAGGGTTAATGGTAGAGCTGATCGCTTCTAAAGTGTTTTGATCCGCTCGGATTGTTTCAGACGGTGCTGTTCACCTAGGTTCCTCACTCTTGGGTGTCCTTATTCGGTTAAAATGGTGTTCAGCATCTAAAATACCAGGCTCCTGGATCAGATGACTAGTCAGGCCCTCACTGCGTTTAATCAACCAACATTTTTTAGTGAGCTTCATGTCCTGGCCAAATTCCATGCCAAATGAACCCGAGCCGCCTGACGTCGGGCAGCCGGGCCGCGTGGGCAGGGAGGCGTCGGGGAGCTGCCGCTCCTTGCTGCCTGCGCTGGGAATGCCCAGGGCAGCGTCTGGGCATATGAGCGCTGCCCTGATAGCCAGAGGTCACAAATATCACTTGTAGAGGTTCTCTTCACATACCAGAAGTCTTTCCGGGCCTTAGAACCTTCCTTCTCACCCACGTGCATGTGGTACATTAGCAAACGATATCACAACCCTTATAATACCCGCGTTGTCAAAGCATATTGTGGCAGTGTAGGTAAAAGTGCCCTTTTATTTTCACAAAAGCACCGCAAGCAGCACTGACAGCAAGGCAGCAATACGTACCGTATATGCATGGTTAATAAATATTGCTGGCTTGAAATTTCTGCAGACATTGGGCATAGATTGTGTTTCTCTGTATCACACGATACAATGACAGCGAAGAAGTTCCTTCCCCTTAGCATAAGGTAAACAAGAAACAAGCAAAGCTCGTTTGGCTGTCACTGCGATGATCAGCGACTCCATCCAGGAACACCAAGATTCAGTATTGCTTTCATTTCACAAACAGAAGTAATGGCAAAGCCATTTCTCTCCTCACTATCAAAAGCTTATAAAGAGACTGTTTCATCTGAAGTTTTGTGTAGGCACATCGTACAAATATTTCACCGGAATACATCAAAACTGCGGTGCTGCTGCTTTCTTCACCGCTGCACGGGAACTACCAGCGTAGCCACCAGTTTCTGTCAGAGGGGTTTTTCATCCTGCGTTTCCTTTTATACTTTTTTAAATTTTATTCTAATATTGCCTTTCTTCTACTCACTCCCCACTGAGACTGAAGGGCAAAGCTTAGTCTAACAAGAGCTAAATAACATACAAATATATATATAGGTAATATTACAGCTTTGAAGCCCACTCTGCGTAGACTGAAGGCTCCTGCAAGTTTGACACTCTACTTGGGGTTATTTGGAGCTGGCGAGCTACCAATATACAAAATGATGTCTTTTAAGGAACAGCATCGTACTAGAAACTGCTGACTTATTTGCCCGCTAGCAAGTGACGGAGTAGTTGTGAGTTTTCCTCTCCTCCTCCAGCAGTAAGTGATGCTAGATGCCTGACCCTCTGCTATCAGCAGTTTGCAGAGGCTTGAGGCACCTCACTTCACAGGCAGCCCCAAGGAGATGGACGTCTGGATTTTAGGTGAGTTGTTTGGAAAATGCCACCTCTCACCAGCACCAGGGTTCCTGGGTGCTGCCGGGCACGTCCACAGCTGCTGCGGCCTCAGGGAGCTGGTGGGTCCAGGGCCTCGGCGGCCTCGGCGCGCTCCAAACGCTCCTCCCGTAAGCCTCGCCTCCGGCACGCTGCACGCCTGTGCCGCAGCCACTGCGCAGCTCCTCATGCCACGGGGGCATGGTGCCTACGGGACCATCTGGTCCCGGCTACTGGTCCTACCTACTGGCCTGTGGTCCAGTAGGTCGTGCCCACTGGAGGGGGTGCTTAGGTGGACCGTTTCTCCAGGGACCTAGGCTGTACTTCTCATATGAAGGCATTGGATGAAAACAATTTTGCAGGACTTGGGACCAGGAGCAGACCGTTCGGCAGAAGCCCTGCAGCTGGAGAGGAGAGGCCCCAGAGATGCTCTCAGCCACAACCTGGAGATGAAATCTGATAAAGAGCTAAAAGGGATCACAGCCAAATGTGGTGTTTGATATGAGACGACCCAGGCATTTGAACATACCTGCCTCCTGGAATAACAAGAAGACGGAAAGTCTACTTTCATGGAGATTAAAAAAAAAAAGGCAAAAATAAAATGACAGTGCGGACTGGTAGAGGAGAAAATGTCCCCGCTGTGGGACAAAGGAAAGCAGAGACTTTGTCAGGCTGCATGAGGGTGGGGAAGAGGTGAAAAAGGATTGTGCTGTCCGAGAGATACTGGGGAGGTCTGCTGCTGTAGCTGATTTTTCTTTTTCTTCCCCATGCAATCTTTGTCTCCTCTGAGACCCGTGACTGAACTTCTGAATTCCCACAGAGCTCGCTTCGGTTTCTCCAGACAGCGTCCGCGGGTAATGCTCTTGAGCCGATCGAGCCTCCTGCAACCAGCTAAGGACGTGCACGTGCCATTGCAAGAGGGGGAATAAGCGTGCTTTAGGGAAGGATCCCTACGGCGAGGTGAGGAAACCGCGACGGGCTC
>NW_010542121.1:0-9887 GCF_000687285.1 Phaethon lepturus
CTCCCTCCCCTCCTGAGGAGCCCCCGGGGCTTTTCTGGTGGTTGAGAGGGTTCAGCATCTGGCCAAAGATGAGGCTGCTGCAGTCATAGCTGGGGAGAAGAATATCAGCAGCTGAGTGAGGTCCTTCTGCCTCTGCAAACCATAAATGCAGGGCATAGAGCATCCGTGCAGGCATAAGTGTGGAATTAAAACCAGCAGGTAGAATCAGCATGAAGTAGATTTGCTGGGACAGCTGAATTTAAGAAGAAAGAGGCAATAAATAAGAGAAATAATTTCAGAGTGAAATGATGAGGCAATTAACTCAATGTGCATGATTAGCTTGCACAAGGGTGGCAGCTTGTGCATGCAGGCCCACCCTCTCTCAGATAGCAAGAGTCACATATTGTGTTTTCATGAAGGTGAACACTCAGTTACTTTATCAACATCTGTGGGATGTTGGTTTTCACAAAGGGGTTGCGCCCTGGCTCTTTAGAACCTGGATGATGACGCTGTCTTCTTCCTTCACTTGGTCCAGAAACTTCACCAACCCTCCAGAGGAGACATGGCCCTTGGGGATGGGAAGCAAAGCTCTTTAGTACCAGGAATGATGTTTGGGGCTGTGACTAAGTCCTGTCACCTCCTGTGACAAACTTCCCATCTAACTTTTCTCACAGGCAGAACAGAACCTGAGTACCCCAGGGAAAATCAGATCAGAGCAGGTTAGAAACTTCTGCAGAAAACAAAATTTTCATCAGAAGAAAGGCAGGTTTGCTGGTCTCACAATATTTGGTCCAGAACACCCTTGTCTCTGGGAAGTCTTAGCCAGTCCTGATGAGCATGGGACATCCTGGCCTGTTCCCACCCCCAGTCAAGAGACAGGGGAATGAGGGATATACCTTGCAGTTAATGAGGTCCTTGATGCTGATGGGAATGCCATAGAGCAGCCCCTTCTCCTTCTGCTGCTTCAGTTTCTGGAGCTGATCCTCACAGCCATGAGTGAAGGCTATCATGCAGTTCAACTCCCAAGTCACCTCTCAAGCCTCTCCAGAACAGACAAGAGCAGCAATACAGATGAGTGGATGGAAGGAAGGAAACAGGATTTAAATTGAGTTTTCAAGCTGAAAATTCAATCTCCTGAAACCTCCAGCATTCATTATTCAGACCTTACCTATAAACTTCAGATGTTTCTTGCTGAGATAATTTCCTGCCCTGGATCTCTGTCCTACTTATTTGCCCATAAACCACCCTCCAGACATCACAGGATTGACAAACTGTAATCCCCAGCATTACTGGTTCTCTCAGCAAATGAGCTCTTTCTTAATTTGAAAGCCCCCACTGCAGAAGAGCCCCACGGCATCTCACCCATGCTGGAGATATCACTCACTTTGCCTACGCAGTAGAGGACACTTTCTGGGGACAGAGACCCCTCCTTCGGCTTCTCCACCAACTCGACCATCGTCAGTGAGAGCACATGCGCAGTCTGGGTGCCTGGGTTCTGCAAAGGGTAGGAAATGGGGTGGAGAGGGAAGAAAATGACAGAAAAGGCTGATGTTGAGGCTGCAAATACTCAGTTACAACATCTGCCCAGCAATAACTTTGAACGGAGAACTTTAGGAGACGTTCCCTGTAGAAATGCAGACCTCCCACATCGCACTGCCTGTGCTGGAATGGGGAATTTGCTAAAGGGGAATTTGCAGAGTCTTAGTTCATAAAAACAGAACCAAAACAGGCAGAAAACTGCTTCTTGACTGGAGAGTTGCATGAACCTGTGAGAGGTTTGACCTGTCTCTGTTTGCGCTCCTGCAAGCCTTCAAGCCGCTTCTAACTCATAGACAATGTGTTGAATAGCAGTTCAACCAGCTAAAGTTTTACAAAATTTATCATTAACATGGGGAAAAAAAAAGTGCATGGGCTGTTTCCAATCTCCCCCACAAAAAAATAAAAGCAGTAGGTATTTAGGTATTTATTACAGGTTTAAGGCAAATCCCAAATCCAAGGACCTGGCCTCCTAAAAATCCATGTGCTTCTCTACCGGGGCATGGGCAGGAGGAAATGGCTTTTGGTCATCGATGTGCAGATGTTGGAGGGATGTGAAGCCCCGGTACTTTGAGGATGATGGGGCAGACAGGTCCCTGTGGAGGAGCAGAGGTAAGGAGGATGGGAGAGGAAAGGCTTGGCAGTAGGGACAGATGAGGAGGAAAGGGCATAGGGAGGTCTGGGGTGGTGATCTGATTCACGGGGTCCTAAACTTCAATGCATCTTTCATCCTCAGGATTCCCTCAACACGTCTGTATTAAGAAATACTTCCTTTACACTGTCTTTACGGGAGGTTTTTTTCGTGACAATGGAAACTGGTGACCCTCAAAAAAATTGGTGATGATCCAAAATGTGCACATGCCTTAGCCACCATTCAAAGAGGGATTGAGCAGCACTCCTCCATTTCTTTGGTTACCCAAAATACAATCTCTTCCTCCCATGCACACTTTCCCCTAAATTACCTCTTGCTTAAACTTGTAAGCTGCCTTCTCCATTTGATCCAGGGCCAGATCCTGTGTCCTCCTTGCTTCCTCCATCTTCTGCTGGATCTGCCTACATCCCAGCCATTTCAGTAGCACAACGGCTGCAGCTGAACGGCAGAGCAGAGCCGAGAAGGTGCAAGGGTCTCCCCACGATGAATCTAGAACTTGCCACAGTCGCTCTTGGATCATGATTTCTCTCCCAGTCCTTCCTGTTCTGGTTCAGCTACAGACACCTGGGTCTCCCACCTTCTCCTAAGAAGGGCTGACGAATGGAGACTATACGATTGCCTGCTGTGCAAGATCAGCTCAGAAGCAGAGTTGCATTAACAAAGTCCAGGAATAGACTTTTTAGACCACAGACTTTGAAAAGGGCCTGCCTGATGGAGCAGCATTGTGGGTTGGGCTGCAAAGCAGCGCGCTCCGCTCACGGTGGGTTTGGGGGCAGGTGCCCCCCAGGGCTGTGTCTCCCCAAGCCTGCTGTAGTACCTCACCACACACAGGGGACAGAGCTGATTAACAAAGCTGAATGACTGCAAAACCCAGGTCTGGGCTACTCCTACCATATCCACATCGAATAATCAATTAGCATTTAAGCCCATTAACTAGAGGTGCTCAGCCATCATCTCTCCCTCAGGCAGCAGCATGTACAGCCTTTGAGCCTGGGATAACATAGCTCTGCTTGTCCTGGGAAACCTGGTGCAGGGCGTGAAATTGCACCTATTGGAGAAGAGAAGGGTCAGGAGAACCAAGAGTGGAAGTGCGGAAGGAACTATCTGAAGATGCCTTCAAGAACTATGTCTTTTCAAAGCCAATTCACTTTGAAAAGCATCTTGGCAACCCACATCGGGGGGGAGCACTTTTGGGAAATCCTCTCTGATGGATCCAGTATCCTACCTGCTTTCCAGTTTCTGAGCCATCTTCCAGCCAGCACAAGGCAAAGGAGCTGGACTATGCAGCCCTGCCAGCACCAGGAGCTGGCCCTTGCCACAGGTGCTCCCCACCCATGGGACCGTCCCCAACAGTACAGAAAGGAGGGACTGGGAGAAAAAAAAAAAAAAATGAAACTTCTCTCAAACCTCAAGGGTCTGCAAGCCTCCAAGGAAGGAACAGGAGGTGCCTCTGAAAATTCACTGCCAAGATGCAAGGCAGCGTTTCTGTATCTGGAGAGGTGCTGGCTCTGCTCCAAGAAGTAGGATAGCAGAGCTTGTGAGGGGACTGCATCCAGGGTAATCATCTCTCTCTAGTGGAGATGTCTTGTTTGGGGACTGAAAGCCAGCGATTGTGCTGCTATCATGTTACCTTGCCTGTTACAGACTCGTCCTGTGGGATTATTCCTGTGGCAGCAGGGAGGGAGGTCAAGGAAGAAGCAAGACCTGATAGAGAAATTGGTTGCTGTCCAGGAAGGTGAGGAGGATCCTCCTTGTTCGCCCAGAGCAGAGAGCAAAAAGAGCCAAACAACTCATCAACCTCTCCCCACTGACTGTGGGCGTGTGGTCTTCATTGCCCCATCCCAGCTCAGTGCTGCCATTCACACTAACCTCCCTCTGTCCAGGCTGGGCTGGGAGCAGCCTGCAGCTGGCCCTTTTTGGCAACCTCAAGTCCCCAAAGACACACAGCAGCTTCGGCCCTGCCTGGTGCACTGTCCCGTGACAGTGGGCACGGCTTGCTGGAGGTCTTCACCCAGGGCTTCCAGTGAGGAGTGTTCACAGGTTCAGGTCCACTGGTGTCTCTGTTCTTTGGCCTCCTGCATCCTGCCCACCTCCGTGGGGTGGGGAAGTGGGAGCCAGGGAGAGAGCGGCTAAACTAACAGCGATGCAGTGCTTGGCTCTTGGAGAGCACGGGTGCAGGTGGCATTGCCTCTCCTGGGACAAGCTCCTCCAGGCTTGTATTTTTAAAAGCAAGCAGATAAACCCCGTGCAGCATTTTCTGCATGGGCAGGGAGCACCTGCAACTGGTGAAAAACCCCACCCAAGCTCTTCTGGGGCTTGGATTTACATAGCATTCAGTCCTGGGATGCCTGGAGCTCCCTCCCTTTTTCAAAGCCTGCTGATAAAGAATCAGGGTCCCGGGGGCTGCTTTCTCCTAGGCTAGGATAAACCTCTCTGCCCAGCCCTTGAAAAGACCCTATGCTTTTGCATGACTCTGGTTTAAACAACAATAATGCATTTAAAAAAAACAAACATAAATCCTGCCAGAGCTTTGTTACAATCCGCTTGTGGCACTGCTGCATTAGGAAAACACTTTGGCGTTGCGGTATCCCTTCCTGGAGCACCCTTGGAAACCTGCTGGGAGCAGCCAGCACTGCCAATGCCGGTGCCAGCAGCTGCCAGTGGCTGGGAAAACCCCCCGTGAAAACTGCCAATGCCGGTGCCAGCAGCTGCCAGTGGCTGGAAAACCCCACTGGAAAACCTGGCATGGCCCCCTCCGCCAAACGGGAGGAGGTGTGCAGGGCAGGCTGTCCAGCTGGCTGTCTGACCCTGGCACGCTGCTTTATACGTGCAACACCATGAGCTAAAGCGCTTCGTACTCCTGCCCTGGGGAAAGCAGGAGTAGGTATCTCAGGGAGATGGGAGTTAATGATCGCTCCAGATTCCCCCTCCACGGCGTGCAGGGTGCCAGCAGCCCTGTGCTGCGGGAGGCGGTCCAACTCTCCCTGCTTCCAGGGCCTGCAGGCAGGCTCAGCTTTGACCTTGGATTACTGGTCTGTGGCAAGGAAAACACCAGATTTTGTCCACAGGGAGCTGAGGAGCTGAGAATGGAGGGGAAAATCCCTTTTCCTACAGCACTCCAAGTAGAACTCTGAACATCTCGGACAAAATCAGTCCCCGTGCCTCAGTTTCCCCATATGCCAGAGAAAGATCATGTTCTTGCACTTCAGTGGGGGAGGGGGGTGTGTGCTGAAAGGGTTATTAAAATCCACCCCAACCCCAAACACAACCACAGAACTGAAATAACAGACTTTCCGATAACAAAAAAATACTGTATTAGGACAGTGATTGGAAGAGCTCCACCACTTCGGAGCCTGCCTTGCTTTCCCCTTGTACCCCAAAGCCAGCAGCCAGCCCAGCCATCACCGCATCGTCACGGAGGGGAACACGAGTCCTGTGGGTGAGTCAGACCAAAGGATGACCTGAGCTGATGTTAGCTGGGATCCTGCTCCGGGTGAGCGTGCGGGACTCAGACGAGCCTGTTTTTATTCAGGATGAGGGTCTCCACCTCCTTCATGAACCGGAGGCACAGCTCCTCCTGCCACGGCAAGGCCACGCACTGCACAGCCACCGGCAGGCCCCCGCTGCCACGCTGCCGCGAAAAGCCTGTGGTACAAAAAAAGGGGGAGAGGACAGGGGGATGTCCAGGGGAAGGGATGGGGATGCTCGTGCCCCTGGGAAACCCGGTGCCACTCACCTTTGCCAGGGTCCGGTCCCACCAGTCCCGAAAGTACCCCTGGTAGCCCTTCAGTTCCTCCTCATCCTCGTCCGTCACCATCGTGACAGGAACCACGCCGACGGGGAAGTCCAAGGCATTGTAGAGCATGGTGTAGGTGACTGCCACTGGGGGAGAGGGGGAGCTCGCAGAGTCAGCCTGCCGCAGGGAAAGCCTGTGCCCACCTCCGTGTACGCGAGCTTCCAGGTAACGGGGCCCTTGCGCTGGGAATTCAAGGGCTGCGGGATGGAAACCTGCCCTTGGCTCCCACATGCACCAGGGGAGTTGTCCTGGGTGCACCCCACCACGGGCTGGGGCTGCAGCTGCCCCAAGAGACGAGCTCTTCCCACCACTGGCCTGTGCCTTGGGGATGTGAGGGGAGGAGGAGGAACACTCCTCATTGATACTGGTGGAGTAGGGGCACACTGGCAGGCAGAAGTCCCCCATCAGCAGTCCTACCTGAGAGCTTCCCCGGGTAGCCGATGCCGAGAGCCGGGCCCAGCATGGGACAAAGCATGACATCCAGATTCAGCTTTTTCCACTGGGCAATGAACTGGTGGCAAAAATCCTGAGGAGGAAACGTACTGGTGGTCAGCGGGGTGGATGCACTGTCCCATGCCTGCTGGCTGAGGCTCTCCTTGGGTGCCCAGCTGGGCTCTTGGCCCTTCCCCAGGAGCAGCCATCAGGCTACATCAGGCCTGATCCTGCTAAAATCCAGCAGCCCTTTGCTGCTTGGCCAACAGCCCTCCCAGCGTAAAAAGCACCCTCCCCCTGCTAAAACTGGAGGTGGGGAAAGATTGAATACTGGGGCACATGGCAACCTGGGACACAGGCATGGGTCTTGAAGAAACCAGAATGGAAACAAAGGCAAGTCTGCTGCAGCTGCTGACTTACGTTTTCAAGTGTAGGAGTAAAAGAATTCAGGTCTGATTGAGGATCATGAATGTGTTTACATGTTGTCCTAATCTTTAAATGTGCTGGAACTTGCACACCCAAGTGAGATCTGTTGAGGAGGGACCTATGTTCCTACCTCATACTCCTAACCTTGCTGGGTACTGAATCTGCCTCTTCCCAAAGAGAAATAAACCAAAAACTATCTAAGCCTAAATTGCAATACTTTACCTCAATTTCATGATGAAGACTCCAGACTTCTTCCACTGTGCTGAAAAAGGAAACAAAACCAATGAAAGGCATCAAGAGGTGCTGCAAAGAGCAGCTTTAGGAGCAGGGAAGAGCATCAAAAAGCAGATGGGCACAGGTTAGCTCTGCTCCTGGAGCTGCAGCCAAGGGAAGAGAGGACTTTGCCAAAGTCCTGGCTTTCCTCTGAAGGGCTGGGGATCTTATTTCTGCTTCTGCCCATGATGGAGGGCTGAAGACTAAAGGCAGGTTGGTGCAGTGCTGCTTTGGCCTGACAAGTGTCCAGTCCTATCACCGCCAGTGTGCTGAGGAGCTGGAAACCCAGGTACATAACTTCTCAGAGGCCAGGCTGCGTGAGGTGGACTGATCCTCTGATGTGGGGACAGACATGCTGCCTTGGAGGCACAGCACAAAATACACCCTCTCTGCTACATGATTTGGCTCCTTTCTCACCACTAACTGCCCAACGCTGACATCACAGCAAGGAAGAGCGACCCTCCTTCCCTGTGCATTTACCTTCCTTCTGTCTTACGGGGTCCCCACCCCATGGCATGGGGGCTCCATTAACTAGTGCTGAAGCCGAAACTGTATTTCATTCCCACAAGCTTCCTAAGCAAGAGGCTGTGAGCCCCCACCCTCATTCCCATCCTCAGTACTGGAACAGTTTGCCAAACCCTGCAGGATTATGGTGTTGACATAAACTGCTCTCAGTTTGCTCCCACCCTTGCGTTTTCTGCCTTCTATTTTCTCAAATGCGTGCAGCTGGGGCAGTATCCCTAATGTAGCAAACACTGCTGCTATCCAAAAGAGAAACTCAAACCTTCACACATTTGCTCTGGCTCAGATTTACTCACTTTGCTCTCGTACTTCTTACGATATCTGAAAATCGAGGCACCTGAGAAGGAGAAAGTAAAAAAAAGAAAATAATTTACATTAACCTCAGCCCTGTTCTCTGAGACGGCTCCGCCACAAATAAAAGCTGTTGACTCAGTGTTCAGGCAGGACTTGTGGATTTTCCCCAAAAGGGGAGAGGAGGAACAGAAATAGCATCACTCCAGTTTGGAGATGTGTCTAAGCACAGCCAGGATGCAACACCTAGAGACTTCTCTATGACAAAGCCTTACTGCAATAGGAGACAAGTTATGCACCATCTATCACTTAACATCTATGTTAGAAAGAAGTGGACCTTACGAAGGGTTTGGCAATCCAGGAGAGGACAGTTTTCAACCAATTTGGTAACTTTGCCAACCAGAAGAACAGCCCGATGCTGCTTTTCTCCAGCTCCCCTTTGCTGAAAGAGAAAACAGTGACTAGCTGAGCAGTGTTAGGAAGTAATGACAGTAGACCAGCTTTCACAAGGCCAACCCCTCTGAACAGTATATCTAAGTGACAAAAAGAGGTTTGCTCCATTCCTCTGGGCTCCTATGATTCTCACAGTATTTATAGGATATCAGCACCCAGTTTCCTTTCATCTGTCAAGGCTGGTAACAATCCCAGAGACCCAAGGTTCAGCTGAATCGCTTGATGGTAAGCTCCCCAGTAAATCCCAGAGCGTATCAGATCAGTAGATCTGCTACCTGTATCCAGATGCTAGTCAGACCCATGGGAGGATTTTCATAGAAAGGCACTGATCACACCAAATTGTTCCAGGCTATACTTACAATTTCTTGAGAAGGGTGGTGCCCCCATCTGCAAACATTCCCCTGACGCAGAAGTTAAAGAACATGTAGTCCACATTCATGAGTTCAAAGGGCACCAGCTGGAAGGACAATGGAAGAGGAGTGAGTGGCACAAGCACAAACAAGCTGTGTGGGAGAAGCTATTGAGGGCTCGCAATGGGTCAAGCTGGGCTGAGGTTTTCCTGACAAGCCCTCAGGAAAGCCTCTAGCATCTGAGGCCACCAGATCCTCCCCATCCCATCCATCCTTCCCTGAAAATGCAGTTTTCCCTTTGAGCAACAACTCATGAGTCAAAAGATATATGATGGGCTTGGCCCCCTGATGTCCAAGCAGCCCCAAGGCAAAAAAGTCCCTCCAAAACTGGTAGTGGGTGACAGAGAGCATGAATCTGTGCTCCCCACTTCACTCCTGATCCTTGTGCAAGGGTAAGGGGGAGGCGTGCAGCCATGACCATGCCTCACACACAGATGACACGCTGAAATAGCAGAGAGGAGGAGGAAGACAACCTCTGCTCAGCACCCCAGAACCCTGAGACCCTAGAAATGGGTCTGGGTCAGTACGGAACTGCTTGGCTACAAAAGATCTGACAGCTGCAACTGCCTTTTATTTTCTCCTTAGGCCCTTGTTTCCAGATACGAAACCAGGAGGTGGCTTTCCATGCAACATGCAGCAGACCTGTAGAACTGCTTGCCAAAGGACATGATGCAGAAGAGGTGAAATTGTCTTGAGAACAGACTAAACAAGTACTTGGACAACAGCTCATCACAGTCACTGAAGAGAGGTGGTCCATGAGGCTCAGGAAACACACTGAGCTACCAGTAATCATATACCACC
Source organism: Phaethon lepturus (assembly GCF_000687285.1). Taxonomy (NCBI): domain Eukaryota; kingdom Metazoa; phylum Chordata; class Aves; order Phaethontiformes; family Phaethontidae; genus Phaethon; species Phaethon lepturus. The sequence goes on from NW_010542121.1 coordinate 9,572, forward strand.
AGGACTTTAAGCTGCCCGAGAACTGCCCCAGGACGCAGGTTGTACAGCACCTAGCACAATGTGGATCTTGGCCTGGGCGTGAATAAATACACCCACACTACAGACAAGTCATACAGCAGTTTGTCTACTCCCTAGCACATGTTATGGACTGGGGTGGGCTCCCTTTTCTGTTCACCAGGACCTAAAGAGCACTGAGATCCTGCTGAGAGGAGAGATCAAGTTGCAATATAAAGAATTTCTCTTTTCCAGAAGTAGCTATCTACTTTCATCAAAGCTGTGGGAAGCTGAGAGGATTCCAGGCTCTCTTTCCCACAGC
>NW_010542121.1:9918-14776 GCF_000687285.1 Phaethon lepturus
CCAAAGGTCCCAAAGACGCGGTAAGAAGGAAGAATAGATGCAGCATGACTGTTGGGTTCGTGCAACATCCTACCGTATGGCCAGCGTCCTCCAACAGCTGCTTTGTCTCCCGAACGGCACGTCTCATGGCAGGGCTCGGCATGGTGAAGAAATCGGTTTCATAGTAGCCTATGCGGAGGGGCTGCGTGCTGGAATACACCTGCAGAGCAAAGGAGAGCGCCAGCTGGGAGGATGTCAGCGGCGTCAGAAGCCAACAGCATACCACCCATGCCACAGGGCAAGTCTGGAAAGCAGCAAGTCTCTCGTCCACGTGCCCACCCACAACACGTGGCAGGTTAGTACAGGTCCTGGAGGGCTCCCATCAGCCACTGGCGTTTTCAGCCCGAGCAATGGCAGCTCTTCTCAGAGATCCTTCGCACCCCTTGAGGTCCTTTACCTCTTCATTGAAGGGAAGCGGAGGCACTGTGCTGTCCAGGCTGAACATGTCCTCGCACAGGAGTGCCCGCATGCACAGCGCCAGGCTCTCCACATCTTTTGCCATCGGCCCCACTGCTGCGACCACTGGAAGAGAGCAGAAGAGAGCATTCATGTCTGGGGGTCTTTCAAGGGCATGTCCTGCAAAAGCAGGACCTTTTGGCATCATTTTGACTTAGTCTAGTGTTGGCAACAGTTCCTCTTTGAGGACCGGGCTGGGGTTGCCTACAGGTGGCTTCCCACCCCCAGGCCCGTCGTTATGGACCCAGAGTTGTTACCCATCAATACCTGCTCTGATGCCTCCATTTCAAGATTTACAAACAAAAAGCTTTGTTGATCACGACACAAGGACAACATAAGACACCCCATTCAACTGCTAATCCCACCGCCCACGAAGCAGTGGCAGACAATGCAGCAACCTGGGGATAACAGGGAACGTTGAGGTTTATGTGTTACACAAGCCAGAGTTCCTCTCGGCTCATGCATCTTCCAGTTTCTCAGGAATCACGGTACGAGGGTGGCTCTCTGAAAGAGTCCCTGAAACGGAACCTGCTTCCCTCTCTGAACGTGTAGGAGAAGGTCCCCTTTAACCAGCTGATGGTCCTTCCCACCCCTGCCCTACTTCCCTCCCTGAGGGACAACCATCAATTCCTTACCTGCCTTCTGCCCAAGGACACCAGAAGCAATTCCTTTTTTACTGCAAAGAAGGGAGACACACAAAATACAGCAGTTGAGTAGTTTTCACTTAAGGGAAAGGCTTTAAGCAGTAGCAAGGGGTAATAAAAACACTGCCCTCCCTTTGTAGATCCAGAGGTTGGCAGAAGGAAGGGCCAAGGGGAAGCCCAAGAGAGACCCAACCTAGGCCAGCATGGTTTATGCCCTGTCAGTCAGAAACAACCACCGCCTTAGCATGGTTTCCCCATCTCCATTCTGGGGGAACCAATGCTTCACTCCATACAGGCCCCAAAAAAAGTTGGGCAGGAGGAAGAAACGAGCCCTCCCCAGTTCTTCCCAAGTTTCCCCTTGCCCACAGGAGCATCTCAGCACAGTGGTCAGTAGGGTGATGGGTGGGTCGCACCCAGAGACATCACTGCATTACTCGCAGTACCTGAGTCTATTCCCGGTGGGTTTGAGTGCACAGATCCCACAGAAGGCAGCAGGGAAACGCAGGCTTCCTCCTACATCCGTCCCAAAGCCCAGGATGGACCCACCTCCTCCTACAAGTGCCCCTTCTCCACCAGAGGAGCCTCCGGGGCTTCTGGTATAGAGCAGAGGATTGAACGTCTGACCAAAGATTAAGTTCTTGCAGTCATAGCTAGAGAGAGAAAAAGAGACGAGTGCAAATGAAAGGAATGTATATAGCTGCTGGTGTGGACTCCGGTCACTACAAAAAGACCTCCAAAAGGTAACTGCATAATTCACTAGCTGTTACATTGACATCACTTAGTCTAAGGGAGATTCCCAAAGTTCCCGTGAAGACCACCAGCCTTTTCATGGTGGTCCCAGGATGGGAATTCACTGCCAGCTACCTTCAGGTCATCAAGCCTTCCCCAGACAGACCCTCTGACAGCACAAACACATCAAGCCTCCTGGAACGGCTCCCCATTCAGGCGGTCCTGAGTGCCACAGGACATCCAAAACAGCCCACCAGGAGCAGGTCCAGGCCCCTCCTGGGGGGCATTGCTGAGTCCCTGCTTGGGAACAGGCCAAATGCCAACTGCAGTGATATATGAACACTGGACTTCCCCACACACTGGTGCAAAATCTGATTATCCTTGGAGCAGCCTCTTTGTGTGGCTTTTTTTTAAAGATGGTCAGTCATTGCCAGGTCACCTTAAGGAATGCTTTTTGTGTGGCTGGGCAATAGTCATCCATGGAGGAGCCTTGCCAGAGATCACTTGGCAGGACACCGGGACACTAGCAGGGTGGCTGTCCAGCAGAGTGCACCTGACCTCACTCCTTATCAATGACATAAGAGTGGTCTTACCAGACACAGCAGGAGGTTTGGGGGCAGCATAATTTAAGGTCGTTAGCTTAACTAGCTAACGAGCTTCCCCTGCCATGAATATGTATTAACAGTGCAAACAGGACCACCTCTGAGAGGTTAATTTAAAAAAAAAAAAAGTGATTTAAAAACACCCAGCACAGGAAAGAAGGGCAGTGATTTCTTTCCTCTTCTCCTTCTTTATTTCATTTGGAACCAGAGTTCATTTTCATCCTTACTGCAAATGTGTTTACTTTTTCAAGTAAAACTCAGAAGACACTAAGGATGGGGACCAGGTGTGGTTATTTAAAAAGAAGTGGGAAGTGAGAATTAGGCTTGATAGAAACCCTCACTTGAGATGAGGGAGGGAGGACTGCGGAGGGGAGGGAGCGCCCACCTACCTGATGAGGGACTGGGGAATGTTGGTTTTGACAAATGGAATTGCCCCCTGTCTCCTCAGCACCTGCACCACCACGCTGTCCTCTGCCGCTGGTTTACTGAGGTTTTTTATAAACCCTAACGTGGAATCATGGCCCTGGGAACACAGGACAACGAGGTTTACAAATGGCGGATCACAATTTCCCCTGCCCCCTGTATTGTCTACATATAGAGGCATGTGCGTGCACCTCCAACAGCCCATCCATCACACACACGTTGCGCAGCATGTCGGTAGTAAATCTGTCGGCTCATATGGGAGACGGGCAGCAAACCCCATCACCTGCCAGGGTAGGCCAGCCCACATCGCTACGATAATGTCCAGCCAGACGCTGCGGTCAAACCTCCCCTCCCACCCCCCAAACTTCAAACCACAGGGATCTCGGAGCGCAGGCGGCATCACGCTGGCGGTACCTGGCAGTCGATGGAGTCTTTGATGCTGACAGGCACCCCGTAGAGCAAGCCCAGCTTCCCTGGCAGCTTCGCTTTCCGGAGCTGGGTCTCGCTTTCCTGCAGATACTCCGTGACGCAGTTGGTTTCTGTGGCGATTTGGAGGGCCTTGGGGAAAGCAGGCAAAGCCCGCGGGTGAGACACTGCCCGCAGTGGCGCGCAACAGCCCGCTGTTTTGCGGGGGACACCTGCCGCTTCCCCCTTTTCTAACCTCCCCATCTGGGCAGTGGGTGGCAGGGAAGCCCTTTCGGCTCCTTGCTAAGACGTTTTCATGACAAATTCCAAAACACGGTCCGGACACGGCGGGGCCGTAGCACCAGCTGGTGCGTGGCGGACAGAGGCGACAGAGCACTCGGCTCAGCAGAATACCAAGGCCTGTTCTCTCGATTGAGCTTCTGGAGTGGCATAAAATGATATCCCCAAAGCGTGAAACCAGGAGGTGATCAGGGCATTATGGCAAAGGTAGAGAATGAAAGTGGACAACAAGTCTTTGAGGCCTACCAACCCCTTTGGAAATGGAGAGGAGGCAACAGCAGCACTCCACACCTTCCTTGTAGCTATACCTGCCCCTGGGTATGGGCTCTCCAGATGCTGAGCTTGCTGTTCCCATTCACTCCAAACCAAGCCGAGAACCATGGCAGCCAGGCATCTGGCTCTCCCCTGGCTCACAGAAACGCACAGCAGGGCCCAGCACTGACCACCGAGTGGGGACAGCTCAGCAGTATTTGAACCAAGTTTGAACCTTGTGCTGGGCTTCTCCCAAGAGAGCCTGCCCCACCATGGGTGAGACTCTGACCCACCACCCTTGCTCCTCACCTTGCCCACGTAGGCGTAGAAGACATGCTCCGGAGGGAGGGAGCCATCCCGGAGTTTCTTGGAGAGCTCCGGCAAAGGCAGAGAGAGGATGGAGATCATGTTCACGGAAGGATGCTATGGGAAAGGTTGAACAGGCAATGATGCACCTCTGCCTCAGCTGGTGGGCTCATCTTCTCTCCTTGGTGCCCAGCGTAACCCACCCTAAAAACATCTGCTGTTCGGTGGCCAAATGCAGTATCTGCCTCAAGACCACAATCCTGCTCCTACTCTGACAGCAAGGAGCATGGGGTGAAACCTGCAGGGCCAGTAGTAACCCAGGCTTTCTAAAGCCTTGTCTTCCTGGCCAGACCGGTCTCACCAAGCACCTGCTGTTTCAGAGAGAGCCTTTTGCCGCAGCCTTGTTCAGACAGGTCTCAGCTGGGCCTGGGGGAACTGCTCAGTGCAACATCCTCTGCTGAAAAAAAAAAATTGGAGGCATGGTTTTAGACATTGCTCCAGCAAGAAATGAAACCGGATCTGGCACCAGCTTTTCTGGCATCACCACGGTATCCTACAGGGAAGCGCACAAACCTGGGAGCCTCTCGGCTGACAGCAAATGGGTCATTTTGGGGCCAGCAGAGATTTACCTCGCTACCTACTAAACACCATGAAAAAAGCATCAAACCTCATCCCCCAAGCTGGACTCTGAACACGAGCGAG
>NW_010542121.1:14798-15171 GCF_000687285.1 Phaethon lepturus
GGCTCGGGCCCCCCCCGGCCCGGGGCCCGGCGCGGTGGAGCCGGATTTGCTGGCATCACTCCCCGTCCCCGCGGCTGCACTTTGGCCTCTGCTGATAACACATTACCTCTCGCCCTTTTTCCTACAGCCTCCCCGGCAACCAGGCTGAGCTTCCTACCATGGCGGAAGAGGCCGGGAAGCATTCAGAAGAGGGGCAGGGATTTTCCTCCCCTCGCTGCCGGTTCGCTGTTCTGCTGGCGCCTGCGCCGCTGCCCGTTATCCCCCGCTGCACCGGCTGCCCGGGAGGCATTTCCCTGCTACAGAGGGGACCGCTGCATTGCTGGGCGGGGGGCGTGCGTGCACGCACACGTGGATTTGTGGGGCGGGGGGGAAG
>NW_010542122.1:0-3290 GCF_000687285.1 Phaethon lepturus
TATGAATATGTAAATATCTATATATATATATAAATCGCAGAGGAAGTGCTGCGCGGGACTATAGCGTGGTCTCACTGCCCATGTCCCGAGGTGGTTTTTCGGTGTCGGTGTCCTCGTAGTCTGACTCCATCTCTATCTTCACCTGGGGCACGGCGCAGATGGGGTTTCGGGAGTAGTTAAATGCGGGAGACGTCGGGCACGAAATCTTCAGGTGAAGCGTAATACTGAGGAGGAGGAAAAGAGAGGGAAGTGAGCACCTGGGATGCGTAGCCGCATCCCAAAACCACTCCAGCACCCGCAGCAAAGGGCTCCGGATGATGCTACTGCCAGTAAAAATTCATAAAAATATGATATTTTGCATTTAATATGGACAATCTGCAGAATTCGCAGCTGCAAGTGAAGTATAATCCCAAGCTTTCAGGATTCGGATGTACATCCCATCCTAAAAATCCCCGTGGCTGTTACCCAGCGGCATTTTTATTGCTCTAAAGCCTCTCGCGCCAGGCCTGGGGTGCGTCATCCCACGCAGCTCCGCTCCAAACGACCCGATAGCACCCAAAATACAGAGGGACGCTGCGAAAATCTACTCAGGTATTTCAGAAATGCCCGAGGACGACGGCAACCGGCTCGAGTGAGCGATGCTCTGCCGGCAGCATCGGCTGGTGACCCCAAAAGTGTCTCCCACGGTGGGTGCTGGTCCCCCCGGCGATGGGGGAGAGGGTGGGGGGAGCCCGTTTGGTGACATTTACCTGCGATCCAGGTCTGAACCGTTCGGGGAAGAATCAGAACGCAAAGCTCCAGGTGGAGGACCTCTTTCCTGGGGGGACACGGAGGTGAAACGCTTGCCAGGTGAGGAAGGAGCCCCCCCAAAAAACTACTCATCCCTGCTCCAACCTGCCACCAGGTCCAGCATCCTCTGGCCGGTGAGAGGAGGAAAAAAGCTCCTGGGAAATGCTGATTTTGGGGGTGATTAGAGAAAGAGAAAGGCCACAGAGCCCCTGCTAGCAGCAGCTTGAGGACGGAGTCAATGAATTATCGCAATAGAACTCGCTGGCATCATGATGCAACCTGGTGCCAAGCTGGAACGAATTCACCCAGATTTATTCTGGATTTTTTTGGTCATGGCTGGCTTTGTACCAGCTCACGTGTGATGCTTCGGGCAGAAGGTTGAGTCGAATTAAACATCTGCTTTTTCACAGCCGGGATAATGCCGCCACAGGCTCTGCATCCCCTGCTTTTGAGGGCTCAAAACCTTCCCAAATTTATATGTTTTTTAAAAAGTCCCGTCAGCATCGTCCGGGGGGGAACCCAGGAAAGTCCTGGCTTTCCAGACATCCTGAATGCAAAATTATTAGCAGCACCGAGCCGGCTGCATCCTCTCAAACCTGCTTTAAATAAAGCAAACCCTCCTCCCCGCTTCGGCGGGGTGGGTCCAGGCTGCGTCTTTTAGCGGGGTTAGTGCCATCGGCGGCCGAGCGGATGCCGTTGCGGGGGTTAGGAAGCGGTAGGGAATGCGAGAGAGGCTCCTGAGGCTCTTTACTTACGGCTGAGGCAATGGGGACCCCCGTTTCGGGGCTGCGATGGCAGGGGCTCCATGGGGATCTTAATGACTGAGGGAGGTGGGAACTGGGGAAGAAAGTGGGGAAGTTCGGTGAAGGCAGCGCCTGGGTGGGCTCTGAGACCACCTGGAGCACCCAAAAGGACCCAAAACCTCTGGAGGTGGGTGCACAAACAGGAGGAGGAGGTGGCGGCTTTGCCTTCCTCTTCCCAAATAAAGTCTCAGCCCTTCTGCCCGGGGAAGGGTCTGCGGCGGGGTGTTGCACCGTTTAATGATGCTTCGCCACCGTACCATGGGTGCCATGCCCTCAGCCATGAGATCTTGGCTCTTTTCCCTCAGGATTGCATTTTTGCCACGACTTTCCAGCTTTCTGGATGCTTTGAGCATCCCCTGGAGCGTCCGGCCAGCCCCCACACATCACTTAAAGCCCCTCAGTCAGCCTGTCCCATATAGGCAGTGAAACACCTCCACGAATCAAAGATCTTCATCCCAAACCCACCAACCTGGAGGTTTTGGTGGGACCTTTCCCTCCCCAGGGGGTCCGGGATGCCCTCGCCGTCCACGGGAGCCCCCACCCACCCCGCACGCACCTCCTCATCGCTGCTGCTATCTCCTTTGTTGCCTTTTTTCTTCTTCTTCTTGTCATCCTCCTTCTTCTTCTCCTTCTCGGGGATGATGTTGTCAATCCAGGCCAGGTCATGTTGGGAGAAGACAAAATCCAGCAGCCGCCTCACCAGGATCAGGGCTAAAATCTAGGAGAGGAGAGATGCAAGAGTGGGATCTGCAAGAGCATCTCTCATCCCAAGGCTTGGGGAGCACCCGGGGACCAAGCCACGCTTGCCAGAATTTCCTTAAATCTCAGAAAAACCTTCTTAAACGAGGCGGCAGTAGCAGCCTGGGGGATGGCCTTACCATGACGGGGAAGATGATGGCGGCCCCGGGGGATTTGAGGATCCAGAGGACAGCCAGGCAGACGATCTGCACCAGCGTGAAGAGGTGGATGCGACGCAGCGGCACGTGCCGGAGGAAGACGTAGTCGGGTTGGTGCTTGGCTGGCATGAGGAAGAGCTTGCAGCGGTCCCAAAACTGCGGTGGGATGAAGGCTGGTGTTAGCCCTTGGTCCCCTTCCCCAGGCTCCCAGGTCGCCCAGATAAACCCTCTTTTAGTCCCCAAAATGGGGAATTTGGGGCTTTTTGATGTTTCTCAGAGAGTTTTGGATATCTGGTGTCCCATGCAGCTGGAAACGTTGGATGCATGTAAACTTTGGGGTCAAAATCCCCCCTTTTTGCCCTGGTGTAGGATCCCTTCATGGCCATTAAGGAGGAAGAGGAGGAGGAAGGAGGAAGAGCACTCACCTGGATGCCGTTCAGCGACGCGACGCCCATGTACAGAAAGACGCCGTACAGCACCGGCATGGGGATGTACTGGGGACATGGAAAAAACACGGCGCTTACCCCGAGGAAGGCAGCGGCTCATTCCCGGGGACGGGGACCAACGCTGGGGGCCACGGAGCGGGGGAAATCCAGCTTTTTCTTCCCAGGTCCCCAGATATCTGCAGGGAGGGAGCGGGGATGGGGGAACGGGAATGTTTTACCTTCAGGATAGGGGCCAGGAAGACAGAAATCCCCGTCAGCACAAAGACGATGATGCCCGTCACCCTCTGCTCCCTGGAACGGCGAGAGAAGCGGGATGAGGCCGTGCTGGCTGGACCCGCCCGTGGGCCCCGGTTTTT
>NW_010542122.1:3321-3725 GCF_000687285.1 Phaethon lepturus
ACCCCAAGAAAGAACGCGGCCGAGCCTTCCTCACCTGACACCCAGGAATTGGGGCTGCTCCCCCGGGGCGCTGGTCTCCGTCTCCATCTTCAAGCTGTCGATGTGGGCGATGGAGATGACGGTGGCCGCCACGTACCAGGGCAGCCCCATGAAGGAGCAGACGGCCATGAGGATGCCCACCCAGAACAGGTCCAGGTGGTAGCCCGCTGCTTTCTGCAACGCAGCACCCAGGAGGGTCAGGGCGGGCAACGCGGCTCATGAAGCAGTTCCTATATTCACCTCAGAGCCCAGCAAGGTGGGGGTCCCCCCCGATGCATCCCCTGAAGCGTCCCGCATCACCATGGTGCGCCCTGCGTCACTCTGCATCACCTCACATCACCACGGTGCACCCTGCATCACCCCAC
>NW_010542122.1:3826-4399 GCF_000687285.1 Phaethon lepturus
ATCCCCCCACATCATCCCGAAGCACCCCACAACGCCTTCATGCACCCCATATTGCCACCATGCACTCTGCATCACCCCACATCATCCTGAAGCACCCCGCAACACCCTCATGCATCACACATTGCCACCGGGCACCCTGCATCACCTCACGTCACCCTGAAGCACCCCGCATCACCTTGATGCGCCCCACATCACCACGGTGCACCCTGCATCACCCCACATCCCCCCACATCCCCCTGCATCACCCTGGTACACCCACGCTGCCACGGTGCACCCTGCATCACCCTGAAGCACCCCGCATCGCCACCAGGCACCCTGCATCACCCCACGTCACCCTGATGCACCCCGCATCGCCACCGGGCACCCTGCATCACCCCACGTCACCCTGAAGCACCCCACATTGCCCCACTGCGCCCCGCATCGCCTCACCGCACGCTGCGTCCCACGCAGCGCACCCTGCACGGCTGCCGCGCACCCCACACCACCCCGCTGCACCTCGCTCCCTGAAGCCTCGGGTGAATTTAACACCCCGGAGGTTTTGTCACCCTAAAAATACACCTTCAAAGGACAGGG
>NW_010542123.1:0-1252 GCF_000687285.1 Phaethon lepturus
GGGTCGGGGGGGTCAAGGGGTCCAGGGGCCGGTGGAGGTGATGGGGATGGAACCACGGTGATGGGGAGCTTAGGACCGGGGTTGCCGTGGCGATGGGGAGCGAGGGGTTACCGTGGTGATGGGGAGCGTAGGACCGGGGTTGCCATGGAGACAGGGAGCATAGGACCGGGGTTACCACGGCAACAGGAGCGTGGGTAACCATGGGGATGGGGGGGATCTGGGTAACCATGGTAACATGCGTGTGCGGGAGCGGGGTCACCGGGTGGGCAGGAGCAGGGTAACCATGGCAACAGGCGCGGGCAGGACCACGGTAACCATAGCGACATGAAACCAGGGTAACCATGGCGACAGGCATGGGCAGGACCACGGTCACCATGGCGATGTGGGTGATGGTAGCCATGGCAACAGGCATGTGCGCAGCCAGGGCAACTACGATGACACACGTGTGCAGGAGCAGGGTAACCATGGCAACATGCATGGGCAGGACCAGGGTAACCATGGCAACAGGCGTGTTGAGCATCAGGGTAACCATGGCAACACAGGACCAGGGTAACCATGTGTTGCAGGCTGAAGGTAACCATGGCAACATGTGTGCATATTGAGGTAACCACGGCAACATACGTGTGCAGGCCCAGGGTAACTGTGGCAACAGGCGTGTGCAGGATGGAGTAACCACGATGACATGTGTGTGCAGGATGGGGTAACCATAGCAACAAGCGTGTCTTGGATGTGCATAGCCATGGCAACACACATGTGCGAGGGTAACTGTGCAACCAGGGCCACCTGTGTGCGCAGGATGGAGTAACCATGGCAACATACGTGTGCAGGAGCAGGCGACACATGTCTGCAGGATGGCGTAACCATGACAACACGTGTGTGCAGAATGGTGTAACCATGGCAACACGCATGTGCAGGATGGGGTGACCACGGCCACAGGCGTGTGCAGGACCACGGTAACCATGACAACATGCACGTGAAGGATAGCGGAACCATGGCAACACGCGTGTGCAGGAGCAGGGTAACCACGGCGACACAAGTCTGCAGGGTGGCGTAACCACGACAACACACATGATGGGGTAACCATGGCGACATATATGTGCAGGACCGGGGTAACCACGACGACACGCGCGTGCAGGACGGCGTAACCGCGACGAGGTACACGTGTAGGACGTGGCAACCGTGGCGACATACGTGTGCAGAACCAGAGCAACCGCGACAACACCCGCGTGCAGGACGGCGTAACCGTGACAAC
>NW_010542124.1:0-268 GCF_000687285.1 Phaethon lepturus
GCCACGCGTGGGACTGCGTGTGCAGGAGCCGGCACGTGTAGGGTACGGGCAACGTTGCCGGATCCCAGCCACAGCGATTGTGCTGGGCTGCCCCTTCCCTCCACCTCCGCCCAGGGCTGCCCCACGTCCCAGCATACAGCAGACGCAGCCCCCATCTTGCTCAACGTGTTTTATTCTCAGCCAGGTGATGCCAGGCTGGTGCTGAGCCCGCCAGGTCGGGGCACTCACAGCCGCTCCACATAGAAGGCTTTCCCGAGCTGGCGCAGCC
>NW_010542124.1:398-670 GCF_000687285.1 Phaethon lepturus
GCCGGCACCGGGAGGCACGTTCTCCCAGGATGTGGCACTGGAGCGGGACAAGAGGGGCACCCAACCCTGGGTGCACCCCACTGTGCCCGACCCGTGCCTGCCCTCACCAGCGTCAGCTCCTTGCCAGCAAAGTGCAGCTCCAACTCCACGTTCTGCTGCAGCGCCCCGCGGGCCATGGCACAGATCCTCTCCCAGCACTGCGGGTGCCCCCCAGCTGCCTGCCCACAGCTGTGGGGACATAGGGTGGGCAGGATGGGGTGCCAGGACACCAG
>NW_010542124.1:804-4820 GCF_000687285.1 Phaethon lepturus
GTGCAGGGGGTTCAGCCCCCCGGGGCTCCCTTCACCAACTCTACCTCTCCAGCAGCCTTGCGCAGGCGCTCCCCTTCGCCAGGACCTGGAACCAAAGCAATGCGCTTGGGGGCCTGGGGTTTAACCCGCACGAGGGGGATGTTGCGTCCTGCTGTCCCCAACTGCTGCTGGGAGCCCCAGGACAGCCACCTCCCCACTCTGTGTCCCGTCCCATCTCCTCCTGCCACAGCGAGGGGGTCTAGCTGCTTGCCACTGCCATGGCCGGCGCCGCAGGGACCCTGCAACCGCCCTCTGCACCAGCCACACCGTTAACAGCATTCCGGTTACCGTGGGAGCGGCACAGGGACAGTCACAGCCCTGGAGCTGGCACAGAAGGGCTCCCCGAGAGGCCAACAGCACGCATCCTGCTCAGGCTAACTGTCATTTTATTAAACAGCAATTAAAAAGAGTGCAGAGGCCCAGGTGAGGGGCAGGGGTCCCCGCCCCACGTGGCACACGCTGCGGTGACTGGTGAGCAGTGTGTTCCGCCATCAGCCTGGCAGGATGCAGACATCAAGTTAGGGGCCGTGAGCTTTCACGCCCAGGGGCTTGGCAGCCACTGGCACATGAGGCGCTGGTGAGAGTGGGAGGAAACACCCCCTTGGCAGGACAGACGGGACGTTCAAAGCTGGTATGTGTCTGCCTGAGACGTCCCCAAATGCCCAGTTGCAGGAGAAAAAGTAGAAACCGCAGCCCAAAGAGGCACCTCAGCCATAGCAGCCGAGAACTGTCCACCAAACTATTTACACTCTGTCCAGGCACCTTGGTGCATGGCCCGGGCACTCAGGCAGGCTGGGCACGTCCAGCTGAGAGCAGCAGGCAGCAATGGTGCCACAGGGAAAAGAAGAGCTTTCACCCTTTGGAAAGAATAGATGAGCAGCTCCAGAGCCCAAGACCCACACAGACAGGACGGACAGACAGCATCAGCCCCACCGGCCGTCACGGGGAAAGAGGACAGGTGGAGGAAAGCGCTGGCTGGGATCAATGTCTTTTATAAATAAACTAAAGCTAATCAGAGTTTATTCACAGGACCAGGGCTCCAAGATGTTGCCAGACTCAAAGCTTCAAGCCTGAAGCGCATCCCAAGCCTGCCCCAGAGGAGGCTGCACATGCCAATTCCCTCCGGATTCAGCAGATGGGCACACTGCTTTGAAACGGGCTCCTGGCGAGGGCTGAGCTCCACCAGCTGAAACGGAGTCTCCGCCAAGCAACGATCTCCAGCGTTGTGCAGAAGGGAGATGCAAGAGCGCAGCCGCTTCCTCCCAATGCTGCCTGCACACCAAACTGTGGCCAAAACCCGCCCAGGACACCAGCTGCACCCAGCAAGGGACTCTGTTTGTGGCAGGTCCCCAAAGCAGTGCTCCCTGCGCAGCTCACAGGGTGCTCTCCAGCGTGTTGTAGTTGTCCTTGAAGCTCTTCAGTTCCAGGAAGTGTTTGGCACGTTTGCTCTTCTGGTTGGAAGGTAAGTAGGTGACCTGGATGGTGGCAGGGTTGGAGACTTCGGGGCAGAGGGTGAGGTCCTTTGCTGCTGACTGGTGCTGCCGCTGGCTGCTGCCTCCCCGGGCCTTGGTCCTGCAGAGAGAGGAGAGGCACCATCACAGCTGCTGCCCTCCCCAGAGGAGCTGCTCGACTATCGCGTTCGTCTGTCTGACACGAGGCAGATCTGCCCGACACGAGGCAGATCTGCCCTCAGGCCAGCAGTGCTCACTGCCATTTTGAAAACCAAGGCTAGCGCTTTGGCAGGTGCCAGGCCTGGAGCCCATGCAAGGTCTCTGGCTCAAAGTGGCCAGCACAAGCAGGAACGTGGACTTCGACCAAGTAACAAACCCAAACCCACATTTACAGAGGGGCTGTAAGGAGTAAGTAAACCTGGAAGGACGGACAGGCATAAACAGGCCATGTCTCAGAGGCTGGGTTTTACCCCAAAGCCCATCTCTGTTCACACCTGCACAATGGGCTGCAGGGGCCCAAGAAGCCACCACTGCACCGCAGCTACACACCCTGGCAGTAACACTTACATGTTTGCCAGCTCATTCAGAGCATCCTGGTACTGCAGATATTCCGGTTTCCCAAAGACCTGCACGCAAAAAGAAAAGACCGTGAAAAACACAGCCGAGGTTAAAGCGCGACCTCAGTCCAGCCATCAGACCAGAGCGCAGGAACAGCCCCCCGCACTGCTGCAGGGGCCGAGCGATGCAGCGCCAGCGCTTACCCCAGTGCCATAGCGGGCACTCTCATACCCATCCAGCAAGGTGTCAATCAAGGCTTTGCGGATGCCTTTGAAGGAGGTGCTGGAATTCCGCAGTTCCAGAAGGTAGGCACAGAAGTTCTTCCCTATTAAAGACTTCGGGTACCGGCCCTCTGCGTGAAACGGGATTTCTGGAAAATAAAAAGGCACAACACAACCGGCTGAAGCGCAGGTCAAAATGCTCGTGTTTAGCTGCAGACAACATCAGAAGTTGGAGGATAATTTAACCTCCCACCACATCTGCTGCCTCCATCTGCTAACTGCTCCCAACCCATTAGCAGAGCAGACTCTCAGGCCATCAGCCCCAGGAGGGATAAAAGACTGCTATTCCCAAACGAGGACCTCATCACGAGGCTGCTGGCTGATGCACCGCACACTTATTTCCTCCACACATGGTCTGTCTCCACCCTTCCCCTCCCACTCTTGCCCTGAGCTCCCTTACCAGATGTCCTGATCGCATCCAGCGCCTTCATCCTGTACAGGTAGTTATAGCAGCCTGGCAAAGAGAAAACCCAAACTGAAAGCTCTGCAAAACTTGTCAGCAGGAGGGAGGTGGGGAAAGCAGACAGGAGCAGAGGGCAGAGACACCGTCTCGTGTTGGCTCGCCAAATGCGACGTTGTGACAATGACAAGAGAGGCCAGTGACGCAACTCCCAGGGGAACCACCTGCTGTAGAGGGAGAAGCACTGGACGGTGTCTCTGGTGGCCTCTGACATGCAGTGAGAGAGGGTACCTTGTGTCTCCAGCTGCAGAAGCCTGCTGTCATCCTCAGCTAACAGCTGAGGCTCGTACTTGATGTCTTGCACCCTCGACAGTCGAATGTCGATTTCTTCCTTTAAATCCTGCACAGGAGGGAAAAAACCCCAAACATTTACAGAGCACTCGCTCTGTTTGTGGGATCCCAAGGATGATAACAGTCATGTCCTGGGGGCCCTCTAACATAAACCCACTCCCTCTCTAGCTGCCCATTACCACACCAAGGTAGCAGATCCTGGAAACATCCAATTTTGAAGCAGACCCTGCCTGCCCCTCCAGGCACAGATGGGTCCGTGGGCGCAGGGGAGGGAGGGCATGTCCGCACCACAGGGCTGCATGCACCCACCTTGGGCGCGTGCTGTCCAACAGGCACGTGGGGGCCACGGCGGGACTTCATGGCGAAGCGCATGATCTGACGTTTCACAAAGATGAACAGCAGCACAAAGACCTGGAGCACCACAGCGGGGACAGGGGTTAGGCGCACTAAGCGGCACCCTGGGGGGTCTCACGGCCAGCCTGGGCCCAGCCCCACTGACACTGTTCCCAACCCCGTGGACACCCCAGACCAAGCAACCACAGGGCCCCTCACAGCCCCCAAACCCGGGAAGCACAGGGGTTTCTGTTCAGCCTATCAAGAGCCCCAGGGACACCCAGGCTGGCCCCACAAACACCCCAGCCTCCACAGAGGCTCCTATTCCCACCCTCTTCCTGCCCTAGAGACACCAGAACTCCAGCCTGGCCCTGTGAGGGATACGAGTCTGGTTCTACGGCAGTTCCCCATGGATACCGTGGGATGTCTCACAGGAGCTTTATGGACACCTCAGGCCCAGTTTCACGGGGGCCCCATGGACATCCCAGGCCCACCCCCACAGACACCCCCAGGATGGGCCTCACAGGGATCCCACGGAAGCTCTGCGAATACCCCAGGATCAGCCTCACGGAGGCTGCACGGACACCCCAGGCCCAGACCCAC
>NW_010542125.1:0-5022 GCF_000687285.1 Phaethon lepturus
CCTCCTTCTTCACTGACCTGGGTGTCTGTGCAGTTGTTGCTCTCACATAATTCTCACTCCTCTCTCCAGCTGCAGTTGCTATATGACATTTTTTCCCTCCTTCTTAACTCCGTTCCCCCAGAGGCACTAGCACCATTGTTGATGGGCTCGGCCTTGGCCAGTGGTGGGGCCACCTTGTGGCCGGCGGGGGGTCCGCCTTGTAGCCGTCTGGTGTTGGCTCTGTCGGACATGGGGGAAGCTTCTGGCAGCTTCTCACAGAAGCCGCCCCTGCAGCCCCCCGCTACCAAAACCTGGCCATGCAAACCCAATAGAGGCAGATAAGAAAGGTCTATTGGGCCCGACTGAAGTCTCTTTTCTTATGTAGTAGCTACCTCACCTGCTACAGACAGCCTTATAGATGTTTCTTTTCTGCAGAAAAGAAGAAAAAAAAAGTATTTTTGCTCAGATGAGATAGGTCGTTGCCAGATGAATAAAAGGAAGGGCAATTTTCAGGATGCATTGCTGGAGCTGCCATTTCCTGTGCTGTAGCAACAACGCTTGCCTTCTTAGGGGCAAGTGTGCTACAGCATGAGACTTTACAAGCAAGCGATGTAGTTTTGGTATTTATAGGGTTCCCATTAACCCAGGTTTCTCATGCAGGAACTTGAATCATTACTCAGCAAGGAAGGAAAACCCCAAAGCTGCTATGGACGAGGCACTGAGGCTCAGAGTGAATCAGCCTGCGTGCCTGCAGCACTGCCTTCAGCTCTCTGCGTCACCCTGATCGGCTGGGGGGGTTAGGCTGTCCTGGGGCTTAGGCTAGGTTCAAGCTTTAGCATGCCCCGCCACACATCCTGCGTTCCTGCTGTCCTAGCTGGACCTGTCTGGTCTGCCCTGTTTCTTTCTTGGTATAACCAGGGCATGAGTTTAAACAAAGCCAGCTTTCCCCACAAGGAGCTATGGGGCTGCAAGGACATGTCCCAGAATGGCTGAACTAGGTTCCTGGGTGGGCAGCAGTCAGGGATCAAAGTCTGAATCAGCAACAACTGCTCAACACTCATTGCAGTCCAGGAGCCCAGATATTGTCCGAGGACCTCGGCTTGGCTGATGCTCACGAAGGAGAGATCTCAGGGACGCGAGGACTGGCAGATAGGCCTCTGAATCAGACACCAGCACCTGCCCTGAGCGACCACTCCTTTTCTTTGACAGCTCTCCATGTAATTCTTGTCAGATCCCAGAGGACCTGGGCAAATGACAAAAGGATGAAACCTCATGCATGATATAAAGAATTTGCAAAAATGTGGCATGGGGATAAACCCAGGCAGTGTACCACAAGTCATTCTGCCTGAGGATGTATTTTCAAGGCTTCTTAGGAGCTCAGGGTTTGAACACTACCCTGTTTCCCCTGAACATGTCTAATCTCTAAAATCTTGGACTACAGTGCCCAGTCTGGGTCCTTCCTGAGCCCCTAGAAATGATATGTCAAAAGGCTACATTTCAGGCTTGTCGCATGAACATAATTTTTCTATTGTAAAACAAGCTGTAAAGACCTAATACTGAGGCCTCAACATGGAAGTTACAGGATGCTTCAAGAGAGGTATTGGTGACTTCGGCTTCTCTTAAAAGCTCCAGAGAGTACTGAATAGGGACCAGAGATCTTTAGTACAGTGCAGAATAGGAAGAAAGCCTCAGCACTGAGACCAACTGTGCACAGCTCCATAACTTGACCATCTGGGAGCCCACTAGCAAACGTTAATCTCTCCTTGGAGGAGTTAAATTTAAAAAAAAAAAAAAAAGTTGCTTTTTGTTTTTATCCACAGCTGGCTTTCAATAAATACGTGAAAAATAGGTTGGGGACTGGTTTTATTTTCCGAAAATATCTTTCCATGAATCAATTGAGATATTTAGAGAGGAACAAAAATGTTCTGCAATCATCCTTTGGAAACAAAGTTGTGCAATGTGTTTTATCTATTTCTTTTAAAAAGAATGGAATGAAGAGTGTAGATGGACTTTTAACCCCCTTCAGGACTGTGACACACTGATGCAGCAGTATGGGAAACCTATTCAATAGCATATCTATGGATAAATGGAAGAATTCAGTTTCTGGGGCTTCTTATTCTTTAACACTAAATTCCATTTCACAAGGCGTATGTACATGCATCTCTAAAGTATTACCCAAAAAAATCCTCTTAACACAACAGCTTTCATCTCTCTGCTTTCTGCAAGGACTAATCCATACCTACAGAAACAAGGGACCTTTTGTTCAGCTCCAAGCTTAGCCATTTTTTGTTAAATTTTTTCTCTGTAGAAGATAACAGGGTAAGGGATAATATGGACCCAGAGGAGCAAATACAAAGGCAGGCTTAACCTGAATGTGTGAATCTCAACTCTAAGGAGGACTGGATAGGCATGAGGATATTTTCTATCTGTAATTAATACAGATCTTTAAATGACAACTTGTTTGTGGCTCTGATTACCTGCTTAGGCTGGCCCTAGACCCACAATGACAGAACAAATTGAATCTGTCATAAAAGTGCTGTCTAACTTACATCCATATTAGTAAACTGAATATTTTCAAGACCGACCTCTGGTATCAAGGTGAGCTGGCATAGATTGACCCCAAGCTGGACTCTTGGTCTTCTTCCACCTTCAGACCAAAGTGTCTGCACCCACAGTGAGAGCTGTTTCCAGCCCCACTAACTGCCCACCTGCACCGTGATTTGTGTTAGTACCACTTAACAAGGGACAAAACCACTCCAGAGACCACCCTGGGCTCAAGACAAGAAACATCAAAATGCAGCATCAGAGGATGTTCCTGGTCTCATGTCATTTATGTCTATATGTATATATATGTCTATATGTATGTATATGCCTATGCAAGACAGTGCACCCATGCCTGGGAAAGGTGCTGAGAACAACGTTCTTGTTGTGCGTGCTTGACAGTCTTATTGCGCAAAGTGGGACACGTTGCTCATGGACTATTTCTTTCCTTACCACTGCTGTTTTGTTCAGCACAATGTGTCTTATCTCACAGGAATCGTGTCTCTGGCTACTATTAGGGATAAAGACAGTCAGAATGAAGGGTGCTGGGGCCATTGGTATTCAAATTAAAATACTTCAAGCCTATATCCCTACCAAGGGTTTTTGGTGATGTTTCCTCTTTGTTTCAACACCTTTCCAGACAAATGTGGATTATCAAGAGCTCATTTAACGGTATGTATAATTCACTGGTGTGTTACACACAAGCCCATCTGTGCCAGCCCACAGACCATAAGGGCTGGGATAGCGCCCAGCTACAGAGCCCAGCTTACAGTATAACCTCATTCATCTCATTCCCAAGCTTCTGGTTCACATACCTGTCTTGCCAGCTGTCTCAGCAGCTTGTGCACATGTGCCTATTAAAAACAAGAATAAACTGGTCATCTCCAGCTCATTATAGCATTGCTTCATATGTTTGGCTTTTTCTTATTATGGCTGATTCCTGGTTTAGATCCAGAATGTGCCTGGTGTGGGGTCAGTGGTTGGTGCTAACATGCAGTGAGCATCTTCCCCAGAAGAGATATGTGTGGAAACTGGTGATTGTTGCTTTTTTGTTCAGCTCCACAAACTTCACAGGATACTTCATCTAACTGATTCCTGGGTGTCCTCTTCCTTCCTTTTTTAAATACAGCTTGAAATCTCCCTCCTTGGGCATCGCTTTTCGTTCCTTTTTTTTATGTGTTACCTCACACAGCGATGCCTTGAGCCCAATCACTTTTCTTGCTGCAACCACAAGATAAACATTACTTATTTTTTACCCTTTCAGGCTTTAGTCTTTTGGTCTTTATGACAGATTTTATACTCAATACTGGTTTTAATATATCAATCTTTTAAAAGTAATAAAACTTGGAAGATGGAATGGCTTTGTGCATACACTGTGTGTCACAGTCACCCAGCTCAAAGTAAACTATTTTATTGAAACTTAACCTTGATTTAAATATGTCTGGGATAAAGGCTGTCTCAGAAGTATGTATGCATTCCATACAGCAAGAGCAGGAGAGAGCAGGTGCTGGTTTTTTTCCCAGGTTCATAGCAAATGATGCCACAGGACTCTTCTCCCTTCCACAGGGGCACTGGTCATTCTTTCCTTTCAAGGCACTCCCTGCTGGCTTTGATTTATCAAGAGTCTCTTTTTACTGCTCTTTCTCCCTGCTGCCTGCTGGAGAAACTTTGGAGTAAAGTCTGACTACCTCAGTGATTCATCCAGGGCCACACAATGAAGAGGTCTCTTTATGAAGAACCAAAAGTAAGGACACCAATTGATGTCTCTCTCAGATGGCTGCGGTCCTTCTCCTGCTCACTCTGTGGCTAACTTCAGTGACAAACTTTGGTCCAGTGCATACTCACATGGATGTCTCCAAAATCCCACATGCTCACATGTGTGCGCATGTACATGTACACAATTATTCTACTACACAATTATTCTACTGCTTGCTGGCTCGCTGTTGCTTTCTTCAGGATAATGTTGATGTAAAACAAAAAAGTGAAAATTAGAGCAACATAAAATGTTCCTATTGTTTAGATCCTGGCAAATCGTGGGTGAGCTCATATTGCAGTTGCAAAAGCTAGGGGCAAGGTAGGGCTGGTAAAGTTGTTGAATGCAGTTTCAACAGTCACTCTTTTCTCCTTTGTTGGAAGCCAACGAGTAGAGAAGAAGGAAGGCCAGGCTGTCACTCTCCTCTTTCCTACAGGATTCTTTTCCAAAATTCTGATCGTTTAAAACCATCTTTAGTTTTAGTACTTCATACGTTATATTTGTCCAAAAATGAAAAGAGAAATGAGCTGAATTATCAGAAATACAGTGGGGTGCTAACACTGACAATATAGGTATGGAGGTCACAGTGATGTAAAAAAAGCAAAGGCTGATACTCACGTCAGACTGCAGCCCACTTCAAGGTTCTGCCCAAGTTAATACTGCAGAAGTTACAGTGCCCCAAGGCCTTAAGCAATGAGCACATCCTAGCTTCAGAAGGAGACTTGAAACATTCCAAAAAGAGAGCGGTT
>NW_010542125.1:5053-9953 GCF_000687285.1 Phaethon lepturus
AAAACTAATTCTCCATGCATTAGAGACAACATCACAAGGCTTTTGGCCAAGATATCTAATAAGCTACAGGTCTGGAGGAAGTGGGAGGGTAAAGTAGAACTGTAGTGTGTGGCTGATTATATCCGTGAATTTGGAGCCCTTGCATTTTGGATGTCTTTACCTTCAACCATTGTAGCAAAATGTGATTCATCACCAGGAAGCAGAATGACAGTTCAGTCTGAGAAATTTTTTAAAGTGAGATTTGAAAAGCTTCATTAGAGTAATGACAGGGATGGGGGGTGGGGATGTTCCTAAGAAAACTTTGTAAGAGATTTTGCTTTCTAATATGTCTCTATTAAATTAAATGAGCATGAACCTTGCACAGAAATGAGGCATTATGTCTCATGAGATTTCATCTACTTGTCATTACAGTCAATGAAAGAACTTCCATTAATCAAAAAAGAGAAATATTTTCATCTAATCACTGAAGAAACCTCAGGACCCATCATCTTTTTCAAGTTTGGTTTAATTCATATGCTTTTCTTTTCATCAGGCTTTCCATTACCTGTATGCCTCATCAGTGCAAAAGAAACTGTTTCTGTAAAAGAGCTGGCAGAAATTAAAGGTTTCCAGTTTGCTGGAAACATTAGATTTCAAAATTAAATTTCAATGCAATTCTCATTATTGCATTTCCCTCATTCTCTGCATACCTAACTCAGGCACTGAGGATCTGCTTTGCAAAAATGCCCAGTATGTCCAGTTGTATCGTAAGTCAATAACAAGTTGTGCTTCAGGCACAGGAGTTGTATGACTGGAGGTGTTCAGAAAAGCAAGGCTGTAGTACTTCATAAGGGATGTCCAGAATTAATTTATTTGCCAGATTTTAATCTGAGTCCTCTACCTCTGAACAGAGGTTTTGAGAAAACAGATTACTTTTTTTTTTGTATGTTTGTGTGTGTGCAAGTGTAAAGACAAATGTCATAGAAGAGCAAAAAGTGTATCAGACATATGATCACTAACCAAAAATGTGGGGGAAAGAAGTTTCTGTTAATTTATTCAATACATTATAAAGTCACGGAAGAGATTTTCTCCAAATTAAAAGTAGCATACTAATCTGTCATTGGGGACTGACTTCACATGTGTACAAATGAAGAGGATGAATGAAAAGTGAACAGGAAAATTAAACCTGAACAGTCCCTAAATTCTGAGTGCTTGAATTTGCAGTCTTAATGTTCATATTAGTGAGCATTTTTGCATGTACAAGTTCTTCAGTATTAAACCAATGGTACCAAAAGTAGCTTTATATCTAGACTGCAAGTCATATTTTAGTCTCTACCCCAAAAAGACTTAACAGAAAATGTGAGTCACAGGAAATTACATGAGAAGACCTATATAGAAAATATATGGCTAATATAATATTTCACTTTCTCAAATGTTGGCAAGTCACTTAAATCTGCATCTTAGCATTGGCCTGCACTGAGCTGTGTGTACGTGTCATGACCAATGTCCTGGGACTGCTCGGGAGACCTCCAGAAGGCAAAAGTTGTTACAACATGAATTAAAACATTTTAGACAGTGAGAAACAGACCACTATCTCAAATGCTGCTTTAACATGCAAAATTAAAGTACTGTTTGTATGGTAGCTCAAACAATGGAGCCTCAGTCTTGCAATTGCAATAAAAAGGAAGAATGGTTTGTTTCTAATAGGAGAGCTTTGCAAAGGCACTCACTTTCCAAGGTAAAGGTGGGGGAGTAGACACGTTCCAACAAGACTCTCATAAGCCTCACAATCCATTGCTGAAGGTGCTTGGACTCTCCCAGAATCAGGCCGGGGTTGGCAGCTCCCTTGAGAAAAATTGTATCATTCTTTTATATCTAGCATATATAATTTGATAATGGTGTCAAAACCAAGTCAGCTCTTGTCACTGTCACCCTTGCATCTACAGGCTTTTCAATGGGAACATTGTAAAGTTTGGCTTTTTTTCCCTTCCCTTCTAAGACTTTTCCAGAGCTGTTCTGTGCAGTTATTCTGTGCTGCTCTGAATCAGAAATACTCAGCTCAGGAGTTGGGAGTATGTTTCGCATTTGTATAGATTTATGTCATGTATTCCTCTCAAGTAAAACCCCAGAAATATAGGCATGAAGATGACAGGAGAAAAAAAAAACTGACCAGGAACTGTTATGAGACTGTGACTGGCCAGGCTGCTGTAGAAGAAATACAACACATTGACTCTGGGGATATCACCTTTCAACCTCCCACCTTCTCCTGAAGCACTTGTACTAATAGACATTAACTTGTGGAGATGACTGAAACAGCTAACATCCCCCTGTATCTTGCCTGAGCTTTCCAACACACTCCAAAGTCAAGACCTATAGCTATTGGCAAAAGTATTTTAAGTTTCCTTCCTGCACTAGGTTTTAAAATGGCATTTAAAGATGAGATTTGAGGAGATGTAAAGGCACCTACTGTTGAAGGGTATGATGAATAGAGAGATCTTTCCATGACAGGTAATCATCTTTTTCTGGTGCTCTCACTCTTACCTTTAAGGGATGAGGAATTCAGAGATGGAGCCCTAGCCAGCATATAGGTGCAATGACCAATGGAGTCAGCGCTAGTTCAGAACTTCTTTGCACTGGTGAAATATGGGCAGGGAGGACCTTTGGAAAGCTGGAAGGAGCAACTTCACTCAAGGAAAGCCAAACAACATTTTTTGAACTAACAGATATTAAAGCTTCCAAACAAGCCACAGAATTTTTGTGGTAAGGGACTAGAATGACCTCAAAACAAGAAGATGCTTATGTCTTTGAGTCCTTGCTCCTATTCCAGCAGGAAATTCTGGATGAAGAACTAGGCACGACACCAGGCTGGAGGACCTTAGTTTTGCCTTTGGTCTCTAAAACTATAGATTTTCAAAAGTTGGTCCTATCTAAATATTTCCAGTGAGCTTAGTCTGTAGTCATACTTAGAGCACCATGGAGTAACAGCTATCCTTATAAGACTATATACATAGTCATTCCTCCTAAGGGTCAACTTAATCTCATATCTACTGACATCTGTGGTGAACAGTGCAAAAATAGGTGTCCAGGGAAAAAAGAAAACAGGGCAAGCATATATGTTCCCCCAAGCACTCTCTCAGCCTTTGACTATTTCAGGGAGTCTGAACCTGATGTGTTTTGTCTACTCATAGTCCCCAAAGAATCTTTTCATTGTCCTTGTCCTGTATGCCCTTAAACCCATCTAAACTCTTTGCATCTGCACAATCCTTTAACTATGAGTTGCACAGGTCTACCACCCATTGTCAGCAAAACCTACCTGCTTGTTTTGAACAGCTCCTAATGTCATTTAATGCCCCTTAATTCTTCAAATGGAAACCTATATGAACTTACCTTATCAACAAGAGGCATTTTCATCAGGTTCCCAATTGCCATCATAAGCAGAAACTACTTATTAGTGCAGTAATGTGACTGTGTCCTGATGTCATGCTCTCTCAGTCTATGTTCTGAGCTCTTTTCCCCACTGTGCTGATTTTTCACATCTGACTTTAGAGCAGAAGAGGGAGGAGGGGAATTTTGTCCTCTTGTGACTGTGATCATGTGCTTCACTGAGTAATGTATGTGGAGGACAGGAAGAATTTATCTCCCCTCTTTTTTATTGTTCTGTTTACAATCAGCCTACTTTAGTCAGTAGGAGAAATCTAAAAGAGAAAATTTCTTACCATGAAAGTGACTCCCAAGCAGTCTGGGCTGTGGTTAAACTGCCTCCCACACACTAATGAGCAGCAAATCAAAGCAAACAAGGAATACTTTTCCCTAAAAATGTAGTATCTCAACAAACAAGCTATAATGCTGCCAGACACAGGGCTATGGAACTGGACCAGACTGGATGTACACTTAGGCCAGCACATGGAGAGTCCTGCATTCCTGGGAGGAAACTAGTAGTCAGATGTGGGATTATCTGCTCTCCTCCTCTGCTTTTCAGTTTCCATTCTAATAGTTTGTTAGAGTGACTCTGTCCCTGCCACACGCACGCACTGTGATATCCCACTGAAAAACATTATTAGCCTGAACTGCTCTGCCTCTGAATGTCCTCAGTATCTATATACTATATAAAGTTCTAATCGCCTTTCACTCCTTGCTGAGTTACTGGCCTGGGAATCTCCTACCGCCACTCTGAATAAAAAACTACACAGGTTTATTGGTTTTGATATGCTTTTGCTTTGTTGAACATCCCCCTGCTCTTGTGCTTTACAAGCAGAACCCAGAAGCTGCTCACTTACTTCGTCAAGGCCTTCTGCTGGCTGTGGTTCCCACCCGACACACCACGCACACGGGTAAGGGGTGCAACCCCAGCAGCGTGGCTACCTCACCTCCCTCACTGCCCAAGCCTCACCTCACCCCGCTGCCCTGCCCAAGCACGAGAAAACCAGAAAGCAGGGGAGCTCCTTCGCTTGCTCAAATGCCCCTGGTCATTGGGAGGGGGAGGTGAAGAGGAGAGAGGCCTTTCTGCCTGCCTTCCTCTTCCTGGCAACACTTCAGCTGGCAGACGGACAGCCAGCACGGGTATTAGGCAGCTGTCAATCCCCATGAGCGACTTGATGGGTTACAAAGGTGTGTCTCCAAAATTGACAGCTTCTGAAGGCACAACGTGTTGAAGGAAATGAAACAGGGTGGGAAGCAGATGAAAGGCAGTCCCAGGCTCCCTGGGAGCTGTGTGACAGCACCTAGTCGCTCCCGGCGTGGGGCTGGCTGCAGTTGCCATCACAGCATGGCTTTGTTGCAGGAGAAACAGTGGCTTCCACCTCACCTTGAAGGTGTGTGTGGGCATGTGGTTGGTGTGGGCATGTCCAGAAATATCCTCATACTGTCAACCTACAAAAGGTCTGATCCAGACCTGTAAGAAGGACTGAGCATTAATCTTTAA
>NW_010542126.1:0-2440 GCF_000687285.1 Phaethon lepturus
GGCTGCCGACTCCCTCTCGAGTCACGGGTGACCCGCGCCGTGTGGGGCTTTCAAAAGCGAGGACGCGAGTCCCTTGGAGTCCCAAAGTGCTTTTAAAACTCCTTCTTTAACCTCTGGAAGCCGTTTCCGTGCGTGTGAAATGGAGACAATAAACACCTGAGATGAAAGGGCAGCTTTTCTCTGCTGCGATAAAGGGGGTTGCTCTTTCCCCGGACTCGTTCGGTACAAGTGGACAGGTAAGGGAGAGCGCGCCAGCCCCAGAAAGTAACAAGGTCATTTTTCAAGTTGGAGAAAAGCAGCTTAGAGGAAATATAAATTGCACTGAGCGAGCAGGACTTGAAAGCAGGGAGGGCTTCTCAGATGGGGAGCCGGGGAAAATGATGGAGGGAACGTAAGAATGACAAAGCATGTCGTTCCAGTGGAGTGCAAGACGATTTGCTTTAGCTCATTAAATACTGCAATAAAATATTAATAGTTATTGTCCCTCTATTTTTTGTAATTATCCTTGCAAAGAAGGATCTGCTGCAAGTCACTAATGTATTCCCAGCAGCAGGTTGCTTTTTAATATGGCGATGGCAGTCAGGGGTGAGGACAGGGAGGGGGATGAAAGCGTTTATGTGTGGCCAGAAAATAGTTGTATGATCAGGGTCATTAAGGAACCAGCACTGTCTGCAGAAGGAGAGACACAAGGAGGGGAAGAGGAGGCTGAGGGGAGAGGAAAAGGGCTCAGGTCAACCTGGGAGCACTTGAGAAGGGATGAGATTTGAGGACAGTCTGGTGTCCACATCCCACCTAACCCCAAGGAAGAAATCCATGCTGCGGCTGCCCAGCCTGGAATACTCGAGTGTTTGCTGGTGAACGCGATGATTTCCCCACCTGATCGCTCTGATGTGGCTGTGAAGGACCCTGGAAGAGCCAAGCTCCTGCTGCAGGTGCACGGGTGCTCTGGGGACAGCCCGGGCACGCGGGAGGTGGTGCTCAGGGCATTGCGTGTTGCGCCGGGGACGCTCCAGTCCGCCACAGCCCTCTGCAAGACAGTGCTGGTGCCTATTATCTGTGCTGCCGCTTTCCAGTGCCCCTGTTCCTGTGCCTGTCCCACCTGGCTTTCCCGGGGCTCTCCTCTCCCTGGTCAGTGCCACAGCTCATGCTGTCACCTCCAGGTTCCTCTGCGCAGCCTTTGAGGTTTTGGAAACTCTCCCTCCAGGGATTCAGCCTCTTTCTCCTCCTGCTGAGGTGCAGCTGGATCCAAAGAGGCTGTCACCCTTCCCTTAGCATCACAGCTGTGCCCCTCTCATGTGCCCTCTGGGCTGCAAAGACCAGCTGAGGGGCTGCTATCAGCACCTGCTGCTGCAGTGCTGGGGCTCAGCAAGCCCCATCCTCTCCCCATGGCCAGGAGCGCTGGGGATGTGATGGGGTGGCACCTCACATCTCCTCCTCTCCACACCATGCTCCAGCCAGCTCTTCTTGGACCTCAGCACCCTCAGTGGTCGAAAGACCCCTACCCAGGTGTTTTGCTTGGGCAAGCACCCTGTGAGGTGGTCCCAGGGACCCAAACAGTGGCTGGTGGGCCAGACACCATCAGCCTGGCCAAGAGGTATCTCAGGGACCACACTAGATCCAGAGCTTTGTCTCAGTAGAAGCTGGTGGGCAGCATCAGCCTCTCCCCATCCTGCTGCCACCTCATCCTGTTCCCTCTTCCTAGGGCATCCCCAACCCAGGAGCAGGGACGTGCCCCCCAGCCCCTCCAGTCCCCACTGCAGTGCCAGCCAGGGCGTCATTGGTGCCCGGCTGAGACACGGCACCGCACAGGAGCAAGCAATGCTGATGCTGCGGCCATGACAGGCTCTGGCAGAAAGCTTAAAAAAGTGAGATGGGATGTCTCCTGCCAGGAGCAAAGAGCCCCTCTAAGGCTTGAAGCTCCTGCAGCAGCACCAGCATCCCACCCTGCCGTGCTCTGGCCAGGTGAGACATCACTCTGCTTCCTCCAGCTCTGGTTTCCCGTTGCTTGAGCGAAGTGTGATAGAGAGAGGTGTTTTGCTGAGCCTGGGCAAGGCAATCGGCTGACCCACGGTGTGGGGGGCAACCTGGGGCTTTTCCAACCAGAGGCAGCCCATGGTGCCCGGCATGGGTGAGCAAAGGCTGAGCCCCAGCAAAGCACTCCCAGCGTGCGAGACAACCTCGCGGTCACTGTGGGGTGGCTTGGAAAGCCTCAGCTGGAGGAGACAGAAAATGCTCTGCCAGCAGAGGAGGAGAGAGGGGGGATCCCACCGCCGCTCCTGCCCGCGGGCAGGGAAAGCCCGGGAACGCAGCTACCAGCACCGGGGTGTGGGCAGCAGCAGCAGGGCCGTGCCATGAACCCGCCTCGGGGAGCAAAGCCTGTCCTGGTGATCTGCCCGTCCACCCAGGCGAGCCAAGGGCAGCGGCAGCCAGGGGCGTTGTG
>NW_010542126.1:2471-3527 GCF_000687285.1 Phaethon lepturus
TGATGCTCCCTGCCGCAGCGGGGATGCTCAGGCTTCCCACGCCGGAGGAGGGACGGGGGCTCCGGCCCCACTCAGATCCCATCAGCTGGCCCTCGGAAGAGAAACGGTGCTGACAGGTATCTAAGCGATGCAGAATTAAGGGAAATGATAATAAATGTAGATGGTCAGGCGGGGGAATGAAATGATCCATCTTTTGCATGTTAGCCAAGAGGTGCTCGCAGACTCCCCCCTCCCCGCTCCCATTCAATCAGGGCCTGTCAGACCTCCAGCAGGCTGGCATTTTTGTGAAGAATCTCTCGGCTAAAAATTGTTGTCATTCCTATTTCCTTGTTATCAGTCGGCGGCACCTCGGCGGAGCCCGGAGATTAACGCAGAATCGCCGGGCGAGCATCCATTCCCGAGGAGCCCTATCCATTACGCCGAGCTCGGCGGGTCCCTCCCGCCTCACCTCCCACATTCATCATCTTTAACGCTGACAGCCCGGCGCAGGCCTTTCAAATTTATCTCGCCGCGTCCCGGGCAGGCTCTATCCGTCAAACTGCGCGAGAGGGAGCGAGCGGAGCGCCGTCTCCTCTCCCCTGTTCGTTGGGGAGGGAGAGGGGGGGAACAACCTGCCCGTGTGAGGGACTCGGTAAAAGATTGGTCCGAGATACACAATTAATCATGGCTCTCATCAATTTGCTTGATTTACTCCCCGGAGGGAGAAGGGGCGTAAACACGGCGTGTGCAGAGGCAGTGTGGAAACATAATGTGTCTGTCTATAGGAAAAACATTAACACATCATCCCCGTTGTGGGTGATTGATGGGGGAACGGGAGAGGGACAGCCCGGAGCTGGCAGGGTGACAGAGAGCCAGGAGCTTGCCAGAGAGACAGACCCAGTGGAGATGAACCTCAGGGGCCACCGGTCGGGGCAGGTGGTACCTGGCACGTCCGACCCACCTTGCGCTTCCCTCCCGGTGCTCTCCCCGAGGCGGCAGCCGGGCCCGGGCCTCTTCCCTCGGACCGAGACCCTCTGGGGGGGGAAGGGAGGGGGGCAGGGGGACTGCGTGCCCGGC
>NW_010542126.1:3559-4502 GCF_000687285.1 Phaethon lepturus
GTCTTCCCTCGCACCGGGACCCTCGGGGTGGGGAAGGGAGGTGGGAAGAGGAGCTGCCGGCTGTGCTCCGTGTCCGAGGCAGGTGCTCCAGGGTACAGATGTACGAAACGTCCCATCTTCAGGGTGATGCAGAATCCGAAGAAAAACTGCTTCTGCACATAAAAATTTCCGAGGTGTATTTCATGTTCGCCAACATGTCCTAAACGGGTGGCAGTGCAGCTCGCTCTGCTCTGCCTTCCCTGAATTCCTCCCGTAAATAACTTTTTCTGCTGTCCCTGCAAGCGGGTGCACTCGGGTGCACTTCGGGATGAGATCCAAATGTGCAGAGCGTGCTTGTGAAGCCCTTCGGTAGCCTTCAGGGTGGGACATGCCGTAGCAATGAAAGATGCTGTTATTATTAGATCCCAAGCACTGGGCTGTGCCATCCCTTGATGGCTCCGGTGGAGAGAAGAGGCTGACTTTTATGGAGAAAGTTACTGCTGTATTTACAATCCAAACCTCCTTGTAACCAGCCTCAGGGTGGAGGAGGAAACGCGGAGAGAGTGTGTGATGATTTAATGTGTCCTTCTCGCGTGCCTTTCAGCTAAGGAGCCTCCTCCCTCTTTCACCAACGCGCGCTCGGCCGGGCTCCGGCTCGGTGATCGCACCCACACGGACAAGGGGAGCGGGAGGAGAGGTTTAACCGAGGTCAAAACAAGGGAGCAGGAACCTGGAGACCCGTGTCCCAGACCTGCATCCTCCTTCGTAAGATCCTCGTGGAAACGAATGGCACCCAGACCCTGCGGGGCCAGGCGCAGGGTTTCCCACTAGCTTTTGGGGAGGCTACGGTGTGTGGAGGGGGAGGTGGGGCTCATGAGGGGTCACTGCCACCAACAAGTAAACCTGCGCCTGATGTCTGTAAGGAATAACTTAGCTGATAGGAGTAGCTCAGTGCGAGGGTTGT
>NW_010542127.1:0-17079 GCF_000687285.1 Phaethon lepturus
AGGGAGCACTCGATTCCCTCATCCAGATGATGTCGGATGGTAGCGAGGCTGTCACCGCTGCGCGTGTCACGCCGTGCCGCCGGGTGTCGGCTGACAGCGCTGCTCCAACAAAGAAA
This sequence comes from Phaethon lepturus, assembly GCF_000687285.1. Taxonomy (NCBI): domain Eukaryota; kingdom Metazoa; phylum Chordata; class Aves; order Phaethontiformes; family Phaethontidae; genus Phaethon; species Phaethon lepturus. The sequence goes on from NW_010542127.1 coordinate 117, forward strand.
TCCAAAGGGCTTGGAAAGTTTGAATTGTATTCCCACTTTACTGTAGCTTTTTAATTACTGTGATCTGCAGTAAGCCACTGCACTCCTAGAAATGTGCCGCCACAGACAAACGCACGGTTATAAACTGGCCCAATTCCTGTATTTGTTTTCCTCGATGAGATTGACAGTATTTTCTTGAATGAGAGACAGCCTTATCTCCACAGGCTAAACCTTAGCGCTCTGAGACATAAACACAAACTTTGTCCAAGGACTGAATAAAAAATCAGCCAAGGCTTTCACCTGCTGGGCCCCGGAGCAGAAGGTGACTGGGCTGATCTCAGGATGAGATGCCGATGTCCGGTGTCAGCTGTGAGGTTTGCATGTATAAATAATACAGTAACTGTGACTATACCCTGAGGATCTTTTTTCTATGGTATTCCCAGTGTTTTATGAACGCTAATCTGGACTCTTAATCAGGTTGCTTTGATGGACTAAAGAAAATGAGTCCAATGACGACGAATTTGGCGATGAGAATGACAGTCGGATGGGCTAATTCAGAACAGCCTGAAAGTTTTACTCCGCACTAGAAGGTCCTTTTTATCCTCTAGCGCTGGGAGATCTGGAAACATGGAAATATGTAATATCCCATCAGTCAGATAAATATTTAATGTGTTGCTGGAAGCTGGGAAGAAATACCATGTGGAGATTCACACTAAAAATACTCTCTCTTCTGTAGTCTTTCCCAAAAACATCTGCTGCTAGTTCTGGAGTTACGATAGTGAGCTAGATGGATATTGGTTCTTGACACAGTATGGCTGGTTTTATGTTCTTATACATATGTATTGGCTTAGTCTTGCTTCTTACAGCAGTATATTTCCAAATCGCTTATAAGGAAGAAAGTAAGGAATGAACAAAATATGTGGATTGGAGGAGAACAAGCATCCAGCATAAAAGTGCTATTTAAACGTTAACAGAAAGGATGTGTGCAACACAATAATGAATAAAACTGGGCAATCAAAGGTGCTTTTTGACCGTGAAACATTATTTTATCCTTTATTGCATTTGAGCCTAGTTGCTGATACGTGTTGTTATCTTGTAGCTTGGGCTGTGCTCTGCTTGCAGGTTCCTGGCTTTAACCTGGTAAGTAAGTATTCTGATTGCAGTACGGGTTTTTTAGATGCTGCTGCTGGGAACAGAATTGCACCCTGAGTTAGTTTTGAATGAGCCAGTTTACAACTAATAACATTTGGAGGTTTTTGTTGGAGAAAACATACTCGATCACAACCAGTGATGAAATGCAGCTGATGAGAAAGATGCTCAGTTTAGATATAAATTTTAAATACAGAAACATGAGTAACGGTCAGCCTGTACATTTATCTGTGCTATTTATTTGCGGTTGTTCCATACATTTTTATTACTTTATTAAAGTAAAAAATGCAAACTTATGTTATGACTTGCTAGTTATCGTGATGACCACTTTTTCAGAATTTCCTGTGGACTGTTTGTTTCCCCAGGCAAAAAAAGGATAAAGAGGGCAGAATTTATCTGCAGCAATATCACTCAACACATACGTTAAACCATTTCCTCTAATACAATATAGCTGATTTATTTTTCCACAAAGCTGATTCATTTGGTTCTGGAAAGCTCAGCTCTGGCACAGATGTCCTGTAGGAATTTGGCTCTCGGGTACTTTGCTACCTGCGGCTCCTGACCCGGGGGGGAGAGGGAGCAGAGCTACTCGGAGCCGCTCAGGGGAGACGCTCTCCTGGGAAGCTGCTCCCGAGCACCGTTTGGGTTTATAGCGTGGCGAGTCACTCCCAGAGCACAAAGGGAAAAGACGATTCAGAAAATAACCTCGAGATTAGAGCGATACAAAAGTGATACTCACACCGCCTTTCCAGCCCCTGACTGACTGACTTACACTCCGCTTTTGCTACGCCCAGCAAACTGGCCCACTGTTATGCTTTGGAAAAAGCGTTATTGCAAGTTGAGGCAGGTTAGTTTAGGCAACACTCGCCTAAAAAGAAGTCATTGCCTTCAGACGCCCATGCACACGCCTACTTCTTTGTCCGTAGATAATTATATGTATGTTAGATTATTCTGAATCCTAATTATGACATAAATTTGATAAATTTGAATGAAATTGTGTGTGGCTATTATATTGGGAAATGGGAATTTTTTTTTTTTTAAGTTTAAAAGCAGACCTGAGAGAGGCTGATTTCACTGATAGATTATTTCTACAGTTTTCTTTTTCATCCACCTGTTGGGTCTTTTTGTAACACGTCTGGGATAGGAGCTGTTTCCCTGGAGGCTGGAAGGCTCCCAGTGCAGCGGGGCTGCTAATCTTGGTCGGGACCCATCGGCACTAGAGTCTGCAGAGCGGGAGGCAGCCAAGGTGAGGACTGGGAGGAAAGCTGGGTGCTTTGTGAACCCTCCCTGTCTCGTGTGCCAGGCGTGCCCACGAGACCCAGGGCCTCCCTATCACCTCTTCTCATTTCTCCTGCCTCAGTAGTCCCCCCAAATGAGAGACATTCCATGTACTGCAAATTAGTCACAGTGCTTTGGTGGTTGGTATCACGCTGTGGAGAAGGTTATCTTGTTCTTACTGATAATGGAAGAATATTCTCTATCTTCCCTTTAATTCACACTGAGAAGGAGGCACTTTTCAGTCTAATAACTTAAATGAAAAGGCAGTGATCCTGGAACTTAGAGCGCTTAAAATATAGCTCTGGCTCTGCCAGTGACTCACTCCGTGGCCCTAAATACCCCCCGACTCCAGCTTCCTCCTCTGTCTAAAGGGGAGATGAATACTTAACTTGTGCTTAACTGCAGTGATGATGCAAGACGTAATTAGCTATGTTTATTGAGAGCTCTGAAAATGTGGAAATGTCACTGCTCTTGATCCGCTTGAATAGCTGATGGCTTGGCCTGTCAATGAGTTACTGTCGGGCCGCCTCTTCAGAAGTGAATGGGACACACGAAATCCCCCGTGTTTGTTCTCCTGCCTTGGCTGGCCTCGGCACACAGCCGAAGCTCGGTCGAGGCTTTAGATCTCTAAGTAGGTGGACAGAAACTCGGCGGTTTCAGAGGGGAGGGTCACATCCCGCCTGCTCCTGGGCACGCTGGTTCCAGGTTTCCTCTGGGGCCACGTTAGAGAAGGTGCTACGAGCGGCTGCCTCCTCAGCCCCAGGTTACATCTGCCTGCTCTACAACTACATTTTTTCATCTTCTGTTTTGTTAACACGACAGCTCATTGGTGGAGCCTATTAAGAAATTACGGCTCCTCTGGCAGGACTCCGGCAGCAGCTGTACCAGCGGCGGCTGCCTAAACTTACACAAATAAATCAGAGAGGAATGTCATCAGCGGAGAAAATCTTCCATGCCACTGACCGGGATCTTTCGAAGTATGAGTTTCTCAAACTTCTTTGAAATGAGGCTGCTCACCCAATATCTGTGGGTGCGGCTTATTCTGAGCTCCCTCTTCCTTGGGCATGAGCAACCCTTGAGGAAAACCCTTGCTCAGGGCCGGAGGGCTAAGGCAGGCTGCGGAAGGAGGAGGACGCGCTTCCCTGAGCTTGTCCTACTGCAGTCAAGTTTCGTACACCCAGGCTGTAAACTCGTTCTTGCTGAACTGCTAGACCCAAACATGTGCCTATAGGTTCTTCCTATAGATTTACAGGAAGGAAGGAGCTAGAAATCTGAGTTTTGGATGCAGCTGTAGACCTTGGCATTTCTTCCTACCTCCATTATACAAAAACCTTTATACCATTTTTATTACCTCATATTTCACACAGCCTATGCATTTCACGTGTCCCATGCAGTATATGTATGCAGTTCATACCTCGCCCACAGCTTTATACTGTTCTTTCGTACAAGGTTAAAGTCAGGCTCATTTGCAGAACAGGTGGAGTAAGTACGTGCAAGTCACGGAGGCTTTCAGTAGCTTCAAGTTTGTGGTTCGTGGACCTCTGAGGTGCCACCACTAAGAAGCAGCAAGTGAAAAAAAGCCACTTACTGTCAATAGGCTTAAAACTTTTATGGAATCCTTTTTATTGATTATTTTTATTGATGCTTTTTTAGAGGTCTACATAGTGAAAAGGATTGAAACCACTAAAGAGAAGCTACCCTTCAGAAAGGTAAATGAACAGTGGGTATCACACTATCAAGCACAAATGACCCACAAAGAGAAACGCCCAAGCAAGATGAAACAGTTACGACCTAAAATTAATCTTTCTGTAGTTAAGCTCATATAATTTTGTGGTCATTGAGTTACAGAATAGAAAGAAATGAGGAAAATGCCTGGGGACAAAGTACATTTTTGGTGATAAGTGATTTGGGACTAATAATAAAAAAAAAGGTTAGCATGCCCACCTAAGTATAGGTTGAGAAAATTAAATTTATTGCCTATTACACACATTTTGACAAAGTTAAAAGTACGTACACATAATTAACTGTCTTGGAGGTTTTATTTAAGTGACAATAATGAGACCTGCTATTTTGTACCTTTCGTTTTAAGTTGTAGCAGCACGTCTGTACTTGAAAAATGTTAACAGTTTAGTTGAAAAATCTTGCTATGATTGGCCAACTTTTTATAAGCTGCAACCTGATATCCAGTTTGAACATCTAGATAAATATTAACCACACTCGGGCACTAAATCGATATTAGTTTGGGGTTTTGGTTTTTTTCACTCTGTGACTAGCCTGCCACAGAGAAGTCACTCGACTCTTCTTAGTCATCTCTAAAACACACCTTCTCTCAACAGCTCACAAAATGAAGACTTTTTATGGTGACCTGACAATGCCTCCAAGGCGCAGCGCTACGGGGCACGCACAGACGTCCATCACCCAGCCGCTGTGAAAGAGCAGAATGGCTTTTCTTTCACAGAACAAATCATCATTACTCAATTTTACTTTTACAAGACTGCAGTACCGTTGCTACTACCTGTCTTCCCTCCTCCCCAGCAGGCCGCCATTTATCTCCGCTTTGCTGAAAATGAACTTTCCATTTCCACCTTCCCTGTGTCACCTCGATACTCTCCGGCTGCCCCTGGCCCCCGCCCTGAGCTCACTCGCAGGCAGCGGTTGTGGTGGGCGGTCGTATTATTTCAAGATCCTCAAGCTGGAAAACTTTGCCAGAGTGAATCACTTTGCTTTCTTATTACTGCAGTTAGATGCAAGCTGAAACTTGCCATTCGCAAGGTAACTTTCATTTTGTTCCCCACATTGTTTCTTTGCCCTTGGCTTCCAGAGCTGAGGGTTTTTTTTTTTCTCTTCTGCCAGCTCTGCTTGGATCAAACAGTGGGCTGAGCGAAGTAGTTATTCGTCTTTTAAACTAACCTGCAATCTGCCTGAATTCAGGTTACTGCTTAGGATATTTACTATTTGCACAGTTATCTATATTTTAAACTTGCTGGACTCTTCTGGTTGACATGAACAGTCAAGTTCAGTGCTGTGGGTTATTCCACGGTCTGATGAGAAACTGGTGATGAAATCAGGTGTGTCTGTGGTACAGTCCTGTTTATTTATAATCAAAGCCTTGTTTTCCATTAGTATAGGGTAGATCTTAAGCTGGAGAAATTTCTCAGATCTAAATCCTATTTCAGGCTCACTCAAGCTTATTTGTGAGGCGTTTTCTCAGGGTCATATATTTTTATGTTCTTCTGTCGCTTGTTCTCTCAGCTTCATGAACTTCCTGTCCCTCTGTTAGACACATCAGACATCGCAAACTAATACGAAGGAAACTAATCCTTTTGTACAGGTCTCTGTTTTGAGTGGTGACATACATAATGGAAGCTGCTGGTCACAAAGTGGAGTGGCAGCTGCTCTTGGTATCCAGGCCACTTGATTACAGGTGTTAACGTGGTCAGATGGGCAATCATTGCAGTGCCTGGGAGAGGTGGGAGCAGGCAGGGAGGAGAGACAAGGGGAAACCAAAATCTGTGTTGACGGTGCTTTTGACAGCAGAGTTTTGGCCAGAGAGACAGACGTCAAGAGGAAGAAAAAACCTGGTCCTATCAGTCTCAAGGATCACTGTTGTCCTCTGGATTGCAGGAGAAAAAGGAGATACTTGAGATAATAGATCGGGATTTTGGGAAGGGAGGCGTTCTGCGGCATTTTCTCAAGGAGAGCCGTGCTTTACCAGGTCTCTTTCATCATCAGATGAGAATAAAACAGAGAAAAGCTTCTATAAAATGACGGTTGAGAAAGTCTGTGCTGGTGGAAGTTGGAAGCGTGGATGGGATTAGGCCGCTCTGGGAACAAAGTTCTGGACTCCAGAGGAACGTCTGCCCCCAGGGAGAGCAGGACTGCCTGGATCTGTTGGTTGTTCCTTGGTAGGCAGTGTAATCCTCAGAGTAGGTATTAAAATATGAATATGAGCCTGAGCCTCGTGACTCGGTGACAGTGAGCCAAATTTTCCTGCAGCGTGAAGGCAGATCAGGCTCACAATGGATCCACTCCGTTCCTCTGTAGACACTAAAGCTCAGCTGGAAATGTGTTACTGTTCAAGCTCTCTTCTAAGTCAAGGGTGTTGGACTGAAGGTTTTGTCCTGGGCATACCTTCACTGAAAATGACCACCAACATTGGCTGCTATGACTGATGAAACCAATAGCTCTGAAATGTCTTATAGTTCACATAAGAAAACCTTTGACTGACAATCTCAAGTAGAGCCAACAGCAGAGTGGTGATATTTGACCAGTAGAAGCTGCAGAGCACAGTAAAAACATGTTCTCCTTCTGCCCTTAAATAAAGTCCAGAGAGTTCAATGAAGTAAAAATATACTGCGCTTCATGTGTTTGTTTTAGGATTTCACTACAATTTTTAAAATATTGTGGGGGAAGCTAAGGAATAAATAGGGATTTAAATAACTGTCATGCCTCTGGTTAGTAAGACAACACAATACGCATTTTTTCCTAAGCATTTCCAGAGTCCATAAATACTAAAAACTGTGTGTTTGTCTCCGAGGAAGTACAGCACAAGACTGTTCAGAACTGAGTGTGTTTGTGCAGTGCTTTCCAATAACAAATTAATGGCTTCCCTGGTTTGATGCATAAAAAAGCTTGTTAATTTGCTTAGTTGCAGTATCAAAGACATATTGAATAATTTTGCGTACATGGAAGTGCTGACTCCACAGCAGAATAGACAGACACCAGCAAAATGATGCTCTTAATCCTTCAGCCTACACAGTACCTGTTCTGTGAAGAGAAAACTTTGCCTAGTCGTTAGTGCTGCAAAACAAGCACGCTGACGATTATTAAATCAAAATTCCCCGGTCAAACCAGCAATGGTGTTTTACACTGAGTTAGTGTAGGTATAAAGCACTACAAAAGTGAAATCTAGAGCAACATCTTCCATGTCTGATAAGTCTGGCACCTTTCACCATCACTGAAATTACCTCCAGCCTCCCACGCACTAAGACGGTGCTTTACAATTAGTTCCATCAGCACCGGTGAGAAAAAGTCTCTTGATGATGCTGACAACTACCACCGAGTTTATCCTTCGGTATTTACAGAGACGAGGGTCAAATCCTGCCTGCTCCCACCGTGCAGCCTCAGGGAAAGCCCTCGCTCAGCCCACGCGTGTGGGCGTTCGGTTCCATGTCCCTCCCGCAGGCACCGTGGTTAACGGGGAGTTTTGCCTTTTCTTTAGTGGCTGAAGAAACCCGAGACCAAGGGGGACTGCGGCTTGCTGTGGGGATTATTTCTCAGCTCTGGTGATTAGTTGCAAGAAACATTTTGAGAGGAGAAAAGTGTCAATGGAGAAAAAGACTGAGTTAAAAAAGATGAACAGAAAGAGAAATCATGGTTTGGTATGGGAAGACAGAGAGGCAATGCTAGCGAAAAGAAGCTGCTTCAAGGGTTTTATGTACACAGCTCTCATCCCTCAGCTGGGCACGTGTTTATCTTTGCATTAGGGTTGAAAAGATTTTTTTTAGTAAGCAGCTGTGAATTATTGAAGATACCATGGATTAGTATACACAAAGAGGAAATGCAAAAATAGAAAAAGAAGGGAATATCAATATTACATAAGCAATTCAGAAAACCTTAAAAAAGTCAAAGGGAATAGATGAAATTAAGATCTGATGAAAAAGAGAAATGTGCAACTAGAAAAATTAGAAAAAGTCATCATACCCATAAAGTTTGAAACACTAAAAAAGGCAACAAGTATATTCATTATATAAGAATTAAGAACGCAAGAAGATGCCATGAATACGAAGCTGTCCTGCAAAGATGGGCAGAATACATAAAACAGTTTTATGATGAACTGCAGGAATCCAAAGTTGCAGTCATCACAAGAGAAGAACAAGTTCAGATAATTGCTCTGTGCAAAACAGAGTGCCTGGAAGTACAGAAGGGTGAGATCTACACATGGTGGCTGTTTCTTGTCTGAAAAAATCCTTAACTAGGTGCATCTGTAGAAAAGTCTGAACTAAGATGGAGAGGATGAGATCAAAATCAGAAAAAAATCACTCCCTGCACACAGCTTTCTGGTGAGGCTATTTACTAGGCTGCCAAAATGATACTGGCTGAGCACTGGGCCTTGCGGCAGGCATATAATTCAAAGCAAATATTAGGAGGTTAAGTACTGACACAAATCACATAGAATCATTTAAGTTGGAAAAGACCTTTAAGATCATCAAGTCCAACCTAGCAGTGCCAAGTCCACCACTAAACCATGTCCCTAAGCACCACATCTACATGTCTTTTCAGTACCCCCAGGGATCATGACTCAACCACTTCCCTGGGCAGACTGTTCCAATGCTTGACAACACTTTCAGTGAAGAAATTTTTTCCTAATATCTAATCTAAACCTCCCCTGGTGCAACTTGAAGCTCATACATAACGCTACTCATACATAATGTATGAGCAGTCACATTGGCTATCTTACCCTTACTATTTTGCTTATGCACATATACAGGCATTCAAATTAACCAGTTTGCTGTAAAGTTTAAAACTTACGTGACTGAGCCAAGTGTATTCAGTTAAATATATTTTGTTTAAAAAATATGAAATCATGTAGTTGTCCTGGTTTTCGCTGGGATAGAGTTAATTTTCTTCCTGAGAGCTGGTATAGCGCTGTGTTTTGGATTTGGGATTAAAATAATGTTGATAGCATACTGATGTTTTCAGTTGTTGCTAAGCAGTGAAGGACGTTGAGTTATGACGTTTGGAGTGATGGCGTTTTGTCTTCCCAAGTAACGGTTACGCGTGCTGGAGCCCTGCTTCCCTGGAGATGGCTGAACCCCTGCCTGCCCATGGGAAGCGGTGAATGAATTCCTTGTTTTGCTTTGCTTGCGCGTGTGGCTTTTGCTTTACCTATGAAACTGTCTTTATCTCAATCCACGAGTTTTCTCACTTTTACTCTTCTGATTCTCCCCCGTGCCGCCATGGAGGGAGTGAGCGAGCGGCTGCGTGGGGCTTAGCTGCCGGCTGGGGTTAAACCAGAACAGTTGTAAATCTGTATCATGAACATTTTGCCAGTTTTTTTATACCTCCTAGGTCCTCCAAGCACAGGTAAGGATCTCAGTGTGTGAAATCATGTAGTTTCATTCAAGGTAGTCCCTTCCTTGAATGAATACACTGTAAAAACATTTAGGCTCCTTACAGAACATTGCTAATAGAATAAAGGTATGAAAGTGTCCAAATTCTTTGCTTACAATTATTAACTCAGCAAAAAATAGAGCAAACCTCAGAGAATAGGCAATGGCAGAGGTCAAGAATTCACTAACAAAACATGCTAAAAATTCCTATCTATCTAAGCCAGGCTGGTATCCACAGATGGTAAGTGGTGAGAATTTAGTGTTTCAGAAAGTTTTGATAGATGGATTTGGATAGATGACTCTCAAGCATTTTTAATACCTTCTCTTTTGCCTGAACCATGCAGTTGAAAGTTGTGTGGAAAGCTCCAGCCCAAGCAGAGTCTGTGTAATGGCTCCTGTACCGCTGAAATGAGCAGGGCTAAATATCAAAGTTATTAATCTCAGAAGACAAAAATGGACAGCCCTCACAGATAGGAAGGTGACTCACGAAACAGGCAGCCCAAAGCCGCAACCGGGGACCGCTGCCTGTCCTGCCATGGACAAGGACAACTTGGCAACACAAAAAGCAGCTCTTGAACTTCTGTAGTTTATTGGCCAGTATTTTGAAGTCCATTGGCCATTTCAGGTTGCCTTCAGACAGCATGATCTAAACTGCGGTGATTCAGAGCGTGTCGTCTGGCTACTTGTGACATGAGGTCAGCAACCTCCAGGAGCGAGGTGGGGAAAACCCCCGAGCAGGGTAAACTGTTTCTTTCCAGCTTTAATGTACCGGTGTCCATTCCAGCTGCACTTTGCAAACAGTAAGAGCTGGAAAACACGGACTCCATCCACATACGGACTCCATCCCTGCTCAGTAGTTTTAGACTTTAATATGTATTTCAGGTGGAAAAAGTATACAGAAAGCAGCATTTGGTGCACTCTCATTTCAAGCTGTGAGCTGCAGCAGGTATTGGTTCTGTAGGAAAAAAAAATTGAAAACTTCAGCAGCATATTGATGAATCTTGCACAGAAGAAAATGCATTTGCAAAACCATGTGCCAAATGAATCACCTCTATCTACTATGTTATCAGCTTAACAGGTTAGCAAGAAATTGTTTTCCCTTACAGAAAATAGTTGTTTGACCCTGGTAGATTTTAATTATCAGACTCTTGCAACAGCCTATCTGTCGGCTTCCCCAGATTTCAGGTGAGGTTGTGCATTTGTAATGTCTGCGGTGTCAGAAAGACAGCCAGTTTTCCATTCCTTGAAAGCGGTTATAGTTTCTTCGCTTATAATGCACGTGCATACCAATATTCTATGTTTTATTTCCCCTGTCTTTCTGTATTTAACAACAACCTGTATTAGTGATTCACTGCACTTAAACTCATCAACTTGCAATATAATTTAGATTCTGAATTACTTACTAGTAGGAAGGGGGAGGGGGTGTTGGGGGGGGAGGTTCCTCCCAAAAGAAAGAATAAACTGTAGAAAATATTACTGAGGCATATATAATGCACAGTTACCTCCATACGAGGGAATAACTGTTGAACCTGGGATAAACTGAAATCCTAGAACAGATGTCATGACGGATGTAACTGCAGTGTCAGATGGATTAGTGCAGAGCCGCAGTGTGAACTTCTGGCAAACTAGAAGGCTCCTGAGTTGGTAATTCCCTGGCAGCACAAAGATCGGTAGAGCTGATCTTGTCTGTCTGATCCATCTGTTTTGGTTTGGGTTGGGTGTGTGAGTTAACCTGCTCTAAACTCTGCTCTCAAATCTAAACACGCAGCCCCTGTGGAAGGCAGCAGGACCTGTGCTCAGGTATGGTCCTGAAGAAGACTATTCTGTGATTTTAATATGTAAGAAATCCTGTTTTTAAAATACACTGCTAAATGCTTCCTTGAGTCCTGGAATGTCGGTTGCTGAAGGGCCTGTGCAGAGGATGTCTTTTTGCTCAGCGGAACAAGATGAGACCTGAGTGAAGACTTTTTTTGGCATTGAGCAGTGGCTCTCAAGCTGCTCTGCTGCTGCTCTCCGCAGTGACGCCCCTGCGACGTGCCGTAGTGCATGCATTAGTGTAGTCAACAGCAGATTAAAATGCAAAAGGTGATCTTATCAAGTGATTTTGTTGCCACTGATTTCAGGTCTTCTTGCCTGTTGCACATTGATGGACTTGATGTCCTACCTGTGCCAAGGCTAGTTAGTCGGCTTTGTACTGGAGAAGACAACTTGGTTTCAATTATGGATTTTAAATCTCTGCAGACCAACTTAAGCTGTTTGGCCTCTTCTGTGAAGAATTAAAACATCCTTATGCTGTAAAACACTGAACTGAATTTTGGAAAACTTACTCATTTACTGTCATCATCTTTTCAGTCTTGAATAAAATAGATTACTGGCAGTATGTGACAATCTGTCATGTGTTTTAGCTCATGGGGGTTCTCCTATTTCATTTGAGTCTTCTTTTTACTGATTTCAGCAGCTGCAAATACTTTTAAGGAAGACAAGAGGAAGGGAAGGCAACAAAAGGATGTGAGATGAAAGGAGAAGTGGGACTGGGTAGGAAAAGAGAATCAAGTACAGAAAGAGGAGGAGAAGAAAGAAGATTTTGAGGTTCATAAAGGAACATGGGAGAAAGCAGAGAGTGAAACAGATCATGTGTCACCTCTCTCTGATTCTTCTTTTCTTATTTCATCTTCTCTAAGTACGCCAAGAATAATCTTAAAAACAGTGTCCAAATTTCATCTGTCTGCTTTTGCGCCTTCCCTCTTTAAAGGGAGCTACAGCTGCTCAGAAGTACCCAAGTCTGGTCATAGTGCGTATGAGCAGTTTTTCTGAAGTTTTCAGAGTAGTTTTGCAGCAGCGGTGAAGGTGACCATGTGTATGCTGATTACTCTACCTACAAGAATCATACGATTCATTCCCTGCCAGTCCTTCATCATTTGATAGCTGTCTACTGGCCCGTGCACTAGAAAAGGCGTTCTGCAGGCGCTGCGGGACTTTGCTCAGGAGCAAATATTTATGCAGGAGCGATAAATAGCGTGTGTTTTCAGCATGAGCAGCAGGATTGCATTTAACTCCATGTGTAACAGGGATGAACATGTTCCAAGTGCATGTCTGTATTTATATTCCTCTAAATTCTTGTGCAAATTGGAAAGCCTCTGCTGCAATATCTTTACCCCATGCAGTTCTCCATGTTACCATCAACACAGGGAGAAGCTGAGCAAAGGATATATTTCCCTTCATGCTTTATCAATGTTTTCCTGCAATCATCAAGATAAGTTGTTGCCGAAAGCCGTGACACTATCCCATTCCCTTTCGGCCCAGCAAGGTTGAGAACAGGGCGAGAAATTAAAGAGGGATCCCTGAAGAGGAACACCAGCTGAGAAATGTATTCTTAACATGTTTATAAACCACATGAATAAGTTGTATGGTGGAATATATGTACTATCATGTTTTGATAGGCCTTTTGACTAACATACCCCGTGGGTGTTCCTCTTCGTGTCACAGGAAGGTATTTTTTCAGGAATGCTCATCAATAGATAAAACCTGGTTGTGGCAAATAACCTGGCATAGCTTCTCTTCATCAAATGGGATCCTCTGACAGTATCTGAATTAGTTCCAGCTCTGGCAAGTACTTGACAAGCAGAGCCCAGTACTGTAGCTCTGAGTTGATATTGTTTATTCATTATTTGAGTAGGGTAGATAAGGCCCTAGGGCCTGATCCAAAGCCCACAGAAGTCAGTGAAAAGACTCCACAAGCCTTTTTAGACGCTGGAATCCTGTATTCTGTGTTTCAGAGTTCGGAAATCTGTGCCAGGCACTTCATCAATAACTGAAAGGCTGGAAGAAAAGCAAAGGGAAAACTTCTGGACAAGCAGAAAGAAGGAAAGGAGAATGAAAACATCCAATAAATTCTCAGCAGAGACAAAATGTCTCCAAGTAGCTTTTGTAGATGAAGATTGAAAAGATAAGTAACCTCTGATATTTTTAGGAAAGCACCAAGTTTCTAAAAGCCATAAGACAAAATTAAAATGAACATCCTAGGGTCTGAAAATAATTTATTCTACAAGTACCCTGTAGTTCAGTCCTCTGTAAATTAACCACATTCACCTTGATTTCTTGTGGTGGTCATAAATCCCTCAAGTTCTAATATTTTTAACAGCTTTGTTTTCACAACTTTTAATGATAATTGCTGGTAGTTGAAAAGTTGCTAAAATCTTAATTTTACTAATGATATGTTTATATGTTTGTGTTCAATATTATAGGGATAGGCAGCAATGATCCCTCTACTTAGATTATCTAGTATTTTCCATGCTGAAAAATATTGTGATTGTTTTTCAATTTGATAGTTGTTGCTGGGAAGCTCTGATGACTAAATGTCTGGAGCTGCCCTTTGAAATTGGTCAGGGATAAAATTCCAAATCTGTAAATAACTGAGCAGGAGGAGAGTTACAGCAGGTTGGTACCTTAAATCATCAAAACCTAGTAGTGTTTGGTACATTCCCTAAGTAATTTTTGCAAATGGCACTTTGAACTCACATCAGGTGCAAGAGTTTAATTTTTTTTGTTTGCTTCATGTAACTTAGCTACCCCAATTTGTTTTTAACTTTGACTTCTATATCATTTTTATGACTTTTTTTCACTTTACGTCCTTGAGGAATAACATTGCTCTTCAGTTTGACACCGGTCTTTCCACAGTTCTGAATTAACTCTACTTGGCTTAAGGGAACATCTATATTTAAAATTGCATGAACTTCAAACATACTGTACATTGAATCAGTGTTTTCTTGTCAGAGAGGGGAATATCTGTATGCCACGAACAGACTACTAAACCTCAACACATACAGAATTAGTCCAGAACAATTCTTCCATCTAGAGTATAAAGGCAGGATAAACTGTGGAATAGTTCTGGAAATCAGCAATGTTCCACTGCCTGAATAGTTTTAACAGTCAGATAAAACGAACTTTGGTAATCTGCATTAGGTTGCAAGATTTTCACCCCTTGCATGTTTACACTGTCTATGCAGGGGATTTCAACCCAGTGGCCATTTTGAACAGAACTTGAATATTAGTCATTAGCAATCACAAGTTCTGATTCTCTCCATCCCATGCTCCATCTCCTACTTCTTCCTGCCAGATAGATAATTGCCTCCTCATGGAAATCTTCCAACAATGTACCGGTTAATAAATGAATTGTCACGTTCTACGGTATATTAGCCCAGAAGAGCTCAACATCCAGAACTATATATGTGCCACCCATATTGCAACATGGTGTCCTCTCATTAAGTACATGGAAAGTAGTTGTAATTTTTGTAAACTAGTGACTCTTGCCAATTTTTCTCCTGATTAGTATAATCCTTTTCTCATAATCTCTTATAATAATGTTTTATAGTTCATCCATCTTACATAATTGGATCTTGGACAATCTCACAGACTTGTTACTTTTGTTTGTTAAAGCTCATTCTTCATTCTAAGATATCAACAAACACTATACTTGGTAAATTGTATCCAAAATGTTTTCAGAATGATGTATGTATAATTTGTGTGTGTGTATGTAGTGGGAAAGAAATTAAAGTCTCAGAGGTCCTTGTTCCTCTTAGTACTATCACTATTCATGCATGAGTCTTTAAGTTTTGGCCTTAAATCAGATCCCAGGATAAACTTGTTTTCTTTGTACTTCACTGCTGAAGTTTTCCCTTTTACACATTTCATAGAAAAACTGTCAATATTTCTTTCTAAACTGTTTTACGGGTTTTTTTCCAGGAGACTGTTAGAACAGCTGGGAAAACTGCCAAGAAACTTGCTAAAGACAGTAAGAGCAGGAATCAAATCACAGAAAAACATGAAAAACCTGTAGCAGCGTCTGAACAGTGAAATAATTACGGTCGACCAGCAGCTGTATCTAATACTAAGTTTTATAGCAGTGTGGTAAAGTTCCTGATATGCAACATTGTGTTTCAGCAGATAAATGCAAATGACAACTGAAGTATAATGCTGAACATGACAAAGTCTACGCCACAGTAAAATTGCTTGTTAAAGACAGTCTTGGAAGACTCTCCATTGACTTCACATTTTTACAGCTGTTTCTGCAGGTTTCTCAGGTGATGTCTATCAAAACAAGGATTTATACCTCTCTCATCATCTCAGTATGTTCCCGGCAGCTCTTATGATCACCTAGAAAGTACAGAAACAGTAGGTCAATGGAAATTTTCAACATTTTCCTATAAAAAATTTGATGAGCTACGGCCATAAAAATGTGGAGTGTGCTCAGTTGTCTCAGTTATGAGTTATAAACTGTTTATTCTGGTTTTATTTTATTTCTACCTTTCTGAACTCCTGCATGCTGCCTTTCTCTTCCACACAAGTGAACATGAGGGATATGACAAGATATTATAACATGGAAGGTGTGCTTGTTTCCTGCTCTAACAGGCAGATGTACTGTTTCTCATATAGAATTCAGATCCTCATCTATTTATTAGTTCCGATAACTCAGGCAGGTTAACGGTAATAAAATGAACATCTAAGGTTCGAATTATCTGTAGGTCAACGGATGGACTCTTTGATCTTGTGAGTGTCCCAAAGCATTCCAAAACTGCAATTAGAAGAAAAAGTTCTATGGATTTCAAGTAAATTGGACCAGATACACATGGGACTAAACGAATATAAACTGACCCCTCTGTTTTCTTCACTTGAAACTGCTAACTAGAATGCAAAGGGAGAGGGATGCCATTCTCACCTTACCCTTGACTTAACTGGGCAATAATTTCACCTTTGTTTTAAGAATATCATTAATTCTGCTCCTCAGCTGTGTACCTACTAAACTGCAGATAGCTTTGCCATTTGTACCAGGTTTGAAGTTCTTGAAGTTGCTAATACCATCGCTGTGGGAACAAGAGGGGATTGCCAGCTGAGACCGCCGGGCAGACGTGCTGAGGTGCCCTGGGGAGCAGCAGAAGGATGTTGATGTTACGTGCTACAAAGCTTACTTGAACATCATGGCTCCAGAACTGCATACAAGTTCAGAAAAATAAAATAAACAAAAGGCTTTTTTTCGCCCCTGCCTCCCCGTCCTCCAAACTCTGCCTTCACTCTGCAGTTAATTTGAATTGTTTCACCATTTTTGCCCCAAAGAAATATGTTGCCAGGCCACACTGGACGTCCAGTGAACTGTGCAACTCCATTGTCCCCATCCATGAAAAAATGTCAGAGGTATCTGTCAAACTCTTCGGCTTCTGACGGCTTTGAGTAGGAAAATGCTCAGCGGTTCCGTCGATACTGATGTTACTGATGATGCACCCGTTATCGCTTACTACGGGAGGGTTCTGGGGCGTTAACAGAGACCCGAAGGGCCACGAAGACGATCGGATTTCGCCCGCGTCCCTGGCCCTCCCCAAACACCGGCAGAAAGCGGCTCTCGCCAGCAGCGCCTTCTCTGGGGCTCCGCGTCCGGCTCGCCCCGTTCCCAG
>NW_010542128.1:0-1656 GCF_000687285.1 Phaethon lepturus
CCGGCTCCTGGGCATCGCGTCCCCAGCTCCTGGGCATCGCGTCCCCGGGTCCTGGGTATTGCACCTACAATTAAGCGGCAGAAAAATAATCCCGGCAATGAGGAAAATAGCAAAGTCTCAGTTCAAAGAGCCTCATTTGCATGTCAGAAATTCGGAATATAAAAGTAATCAGGGTAAAATAGGCATGGCAGGCGCTAGCTAGATATCATTAAAGATCTCTTTTCTTCTGAACATCGTTGGAGTCAACCAAACAGGGCTTGGCTGGATCATGTGCAACTGAAACCAAGCAAAGTCACCCATTTCTAATTTAGTTACATGGTGATTACATGGGTTCTCCACTGAAAAGCAAGAAGGATTTTTATTTTCTATGATGAATTAATATTTTCAGTGTCTGGAGTAGCAGCTGTCACACAGCTTGCATTTTTGCCAAGAAAGTAACTCCGTGGGGAAAGCTAAATTTTAGTTAAACTCTTTTCTGATTTTGAGATTTCGGACCAAAACGTGACCGAAAAGCCCCCGCACCCTTGGGAGCCACCCAGGCGTGGTGCAGCGCCGGCAGCAGGTGCCACCACTGCGGCGAGCCTCCCGTGGGGCTTGCGGGCACGAGGCAGGACGGAAGCTCCTTCGCCTTCCAGCCGCTCCGTGCCGCAGCACAGCCCGGACACTTTCCCGGTAGCTTCAGTCCGTTTCTCCATCCTGCACCTGCGGGAATGGTGGCCATAGAAAATTAACCATCTTTGAGCAGCATCTTCAGAGCAGTTCAGATGTGACCCGAGGTAACACAGCCCCAACACTTCCAGCCCCCCAAGCGGGCTGGAGCTGTCCCAGCCGCAGCCGGGAGTGCTTCAAAGCACAACATCCATCAGGGGATGCGGCAGAGCACCACGCGTGACACGCAGACATCGGAGCAGCAGACACGCCGCAGCTCCGGGGGTTTTGTTTGCCGTAGCTCCCCGACGTCTGAGCAAAAGCTGCAACGATTAGTAAGATCCACTTCCTGCGCAATTATTCAGATATTACTGGGTCCTTCATGATCAACTCTGCTGCGGAGAGTTCTCAGATGGAAAAAATCTATTTAATTTTGTGGTCTGTTAGCAATTTAAGTTGAAGAAGTGGTGTTCAGTTCTATTGTTTTCAGACTGTGATGTTTGTGTGAAAGATTTCTTTGATTCAGGATGCTGCAATATATGAAGGAACCGCGGACGCTATACAGTAATGGCACATTTGTGAAAACGTAGATAATTCATCAGGAGCTGATTGCTAGCGAGATACCGATGTTGTTGTTTACTTAAAGGGATGTCATCAACTTAAAATTCATGTTTAATTTATAAGTTAATTTATATGCTCAGAGTGGAGAGATCTTGCACTGACTCCAAACGAATGAGATCAGGAGCGGGTGCTTCTCTCTGCTTCACCCATCGTCTTTACTTTCTGCTTTTCACCACACCTCGGCCATGCCCTGCACTCCCTTAGTGCACAGACCCCAGTGGAAATACTCGCTGTAGTAACACCAAACACATGTTGACGTCCTGGCCAGCCAGGGGCCCGGGCGCACGGTCCGTGTTCACGGCTTCCCCGGCGCTGGCGTCGCCCTCACCGTGTGCCGCACCTGGCGCTTGTGGCGAAACGCTCAGCGGGAGGAGGACGTGGCTGCGC
>NW_010542129.1:0-11903 GCF_000687285.1 Phaethon lepturus
GAAAGGCAGGAGCTGCATCCAGCTCTGCTCTCCCTGCCCAGGCTGTGGGTAAAACAACGGTGGGAAAATGGTGCTGAGGCAGCCCTAGAGAAACGGGGGAGGGCTCCTCATGGGAGGAAAAAAATTACCAAAGGCAGCTGGAGGTGTATAATTACAATTATGATATGTTAAGTGTTAGTGCAATATACCCTCTGCAAAGGGATGGCACCGAAGCTGTGAGGGAAAGGCTGGTATAGGAAGAAACTCAGTTAATTAGTTAATCAGACCTCTTTAGGAAATATTTCCTCAACTCGCTTTTTTTCCCCCTCCTCTATTTCTGCAACTATAAAATTGTTTGTTGCTCATCCTTAAAGTGAAATCCCCCCGAGCCTGCCACGGGAGGCTGCTCTGTGCAGAGCAAAAGGAAGAAAACCAGAAAGCTCTCCTGCAGATAGGAGAACTCGCCCAAAAGATTTTTAATTTCTTCAGAAAGCTTGATTTTATTTTTTTTTCCTGATACACGTGCAAAACTGAACCTTGGAAATTCCCTCTGTGTATTTAAACCATCACCCCATCTCACCTTGCCTGCAGGGGTCTGTCCCAATGTGCCCCTTGAGCAGGAGTAGTGTCTGGGGAGGGGCGTGAGCTCCTGGCCCCCCGAAACCAGTCCCGAGCCCTCCCTGACCCCAGCGCTGCTGGCACTCAGGGCTGCTGTAGCCCTGCTGGGGAGCAGAGGGAGACCATTACCCAGCTTTGCACAGGGGAAATGATATAATTGGAGCTGTTTGGATTTAGAAATTAAAATAATTTGGGTTTGCTCAGAAAGGTTCACACAATGTCAGCTTCCATCAGGCAGATGAGAAGCAGAGATGCCCTGGGAGTGAGCGCTCCGACAGCTCTCCCAAATAACACTCGCTTTGCTGGGGCTCCCTGCTTTTATTTGCTCTGTCCTGTTGGGATCCCATGCTGGACAAATCCGTGTGCCCTTTCCCAGAGTGGAGATGTCATCTCCCTTGGGTGCCCGTCCAGCCCGGGCCATGCCACAGGAGGCCCCCCGGGGCCAGGGGAGCAGCTTTCTCCTGGTCCCCACAACCACCCTTTCTGCCTCCAAATCTCCAGGCAAGACAGCGAGCAGCCTCCTCCCTGTGCTGCAAGATGCCCGGGCAAACCCTCCCGTGCCAGCGGTGATTCTGAGGGACCCTGATGCCTTTCAGAGCACGGAGAGTGCAGGACAGATGCCTCGAGAAATCCCACCTAAAATGCTGCTTCCAGCCGCCTCCCGTCCCAGGGCTGTCTCCCAGCTTCTCCCCACTGCCCACGAATTTCTGTTGGGGACACCTTCTCCCCCGAGGTCCCTGCCCACTTCCAGGCTCATCGCTTGCCTGGTTCCACCCATGTTTCAAACCATCCCGGCTCCTGTTGTGTTATTTCTGTTCTCAGCGTGACCTAATTAAGCATCATCTGCAAATGCAATTACTTTGCCATTTATCTTCTCCATCGTTAATGTTCATCCCGAACAAGACCAGGCCTGGTTCCTGCGCCGGCCGCCGTGCCGCGCGGGCTCCCGGCTGGCCTCGCTTCGCAGCCAATTCGTTCCTCCAAGAAAGATCTCCGAGACACGGGGTGAAATGCCGTGTGTCCTGCCAGGTTTTATCCACCGGTCCCTGCCTCCAGAGAGGGTGCGATGCCCTGTAAAATACCATTTGGCTTTGACCGCCATGGCTCGTCCTTAATAAATTCTTCCTTTGCATTGCTCTCGGCTTTGCTCTCCTCCGGGAGCAGGCAAATGCCTTTTCCTTAATCCCTGATTTTTGCGGTGTTCCTTGCCTGGCAGATGAAACAAATTTCCTGGCTACTAATTGTCAGTCTCCTTTTCCAGTCGTGTCCCCCCCTTTTTTCTTTTCTTTTAAATTTTGCTTTGTGTTTATTTCCTTCCCTGCCAGTCCCTGCCACCCCCCCGAGCCCTCCATTGATCTGTTACGCCAGCTCGGAATTTGGCCGACTGCAATTTTATTTTTGTTGATGGTGGTGGGTTTTGAAGTGGCAGAGGCTCGCTAAGTTCGTTAGCGAATTCCCTTAATAATTCAAAACGCATGTTGCTCGCCCCGGCTGATTTGTGTATGTTGGGTTTGTCAAGCGTTCCCTTACGTGCTTTTTATCAGTAAGTGTATTTACAAGGTCTTCATTACTTCCTAATTGACCATGCCTCTTCTCTTTAGTTATCGCCTTAAAGAGCAATTTGAAAAAGCAATTCAGCAACAGCCATTTTAAAGCTCTTCATTCCTTCCAGCCCCTCTCTCATTTATTATTATCCTTCTGTCTCGCTAGCACTTCTTTCCCCCGATGTCTTTAAAAGCTCTTCGTGTTCCCCGGAACATTTTATCAGCTCTAACTTATTCCCCCCATTGGCTGCCGACCCTGCAGCTTCACCCACCTCAGGTCCCTGCTTTTGGGGCTCCCCCCGCCTCACTGACCGTGTTTATTCTGGGGTTTCTCAGCCCCAAGCCCCCCAGGGATGTGGTATTTGGCAGAGGGATTTCTTCCTCTCTGTGTGTGGCCACGAGGGGACGGGGAGCGATGCTCCCTTCGGCTGCCGTGCACCCTGCATCTCCTCCCGGGTCCCGCTGCCGTGGGACTGATCCTGGCCCAAGGCGGACGTCCCCTCCAGCCCCGGCAACCGCTGCCCCTTCCCACTTGTCCTCTTACTCCTGTGAATCGCTTCACTCCGGCAATTCCTCCCGGCCAACAGCTTCGCAGTCAGTCACGTGCTGTGCCAAAACCAGCGCCTACATCAGTGGCTCTTGGGTTCGTTCGGTGTCGTGCTCCTACCTGGGTGCTCCCTGAACCCGCTTCATCTTCCCGTGCTGCTTCCACTGCCCATCTTTCATTTCCCTGTCCTTCCGCTGCATCGTATTTTTGCAGGCTGGGGGATTGGAACTAAACAAGTATTCCCTTGATTTATTCATACATTCATAGGCTTTAAGGCCAGGAGAAACTGTTAGCTCACTCAGCCTGACCTCCTGCGTATTACAGGCCATTAAACTTCATCCGGTTATCCCCGTACCGAGCTCCGTAATTTGTTTGGCTGAAGCGTATCTTTTTGGAAAGGCCCCCAGTCTTGATGCGAAGACAGGTTTATATAATAGTATTTTCTCTCCCACCCTTTATATATTCTATAATGTTTTATTTGGGTTTTGAATGCTGCTGCACAATGCTTAGATGCATTTCGGGGAATATCTGCAGTGATGTTCAGGCATTTTCCTGTTCACCTCTGCTGCATTTCACGTGTTTATTGTGCATGAATAGCCCAAGACATCCCCACTCGGGTGCCGGTGAAGCAGCCCTCTCCTCTGCACCCGGACCCAGCTGGGCTGGGGTCCCTCCCGTGCCCCGCACCGCGTTCGCTGCCCTCCATTAACCCACCCCAAATAGTTTTGCAAGTTCTCATCACTTTATCGCTGACTTCCCCAGCCCTGGTAGAGAGGGAGACAAGCCTGGTTCTGGTGGAGATCTCCAGGCACGCCATGGTTTAATGTTGTCTTTCCTCTTTGAAAAACCAGCCCTTTTGTTGGTTTTTTTTTTTTCCCTTGTGTTTTGTCTTCTGTGGCTCATGTTCCTTGACATGTCGGCTGGTTTTGATCTTTTTTCTCTTTCTGCATTGCAAAATTGTCAGCTGCGTAACCTAGAAATGGGGATGCCTGAACAATATGTTTGCAAATAATATTTGCTAGAAGTTTATCTCTAGTTTGTGAATCATGCCTGCCCCAAACCTGTTTTTGGGGGATATGCTCGTAAGGAGGAACGGGTGCCCCGGGGCGTGCTGCCAGCCAGCTGGGGAAAACCAGGCTTTCCTCCCCGCTCCGGCACCTATTTCCTCTAGGACTTGGCACGAGTCACAGCGTCGTCCTCCTCCACAGCACCCCTGCCTTTCTGAGCCAAACACAGATACGTCCCTCGCCCCTCTTTTGCTTGGTTTAAGCAGGAGAGCCCCAGACTGACAGGGCTCTGTCCATCCCACATCTGGAGCCCCGAGGCGCAAATTCATGTGGGTACCGTCCTTCTGCAGGTCGTGAACGATCAGCCCTCCCGACCCCCCTGCGGCATCGGCCACTTACGGCACATGCCAGCAAAACCCGTGTCTTAAATGATGCCTGGGAGCTCGGCACAGGCCAGGCACTTTCCTCGCTCCCTTGGATCCCTTTGCTGCCAGCTTTGCCATTGCAAGGCTGGCGTGTGCTCTGCAACCTGCCCCGTGCTCCCAGGCAGTTCCCATCCATCTCCTCCCTCCTCGTGGCAGCATCTTGTTGCAAAGCTGCTTCTGGGCTCGGGCTGCAGCCCTCTCCCTGGCTGTCCCTCTTCACTCCCCTCGTCCGCAGAGGCAGTGGTGGCACTTCTTGGCTTCTCCTGTAGGCAGTTCATCTCCGCTTGCAGCGCACCACCATCCTCAGCCTCTGCCTTGCGCTAGGTATGTGGTCCCAGGTGTTTCTGCCAAAGCTGGAGTACCTCCAATGTCCATCCTCATTTAATTTAAACACTGACAAATTCTCCCGACCACAGTGTTCATCCATCTCATAAGCTGTCCAATTCATGCAGCCACCTCACAACTCTCCCCGGCTGTGCGGTTAATGTGTCCCTGGGTTGGCTGAGCATCAGAGCTGGCTCGTTTTATTTATTTTGCTTGCAGCTGGCCCTGGTTTTCCAAGCAGGCATCCACCTGCACCCCGCTGTCTGCTCCCTCCCGGTGGCTCAAGCCGCTCCGGTTAGGTCACCAGTTCCTAATTGCAAATAGCACTTCTACGCCTTTCTTGGGACGTAACAGTTAGGACATGCTACGGGTATCGCCGAGCAGTGTCTTGGCAGAGATGCTGCTTGTCCTTGGCCCCATCTTGGATGGGAAACCATCAACATGCAAACCCCCAGTGTGGGGGCATATGGTTCCCTTCTCCCCTGTGCTCCCTTACATCTGCCCACCTGAAGCCTTGCAGCCCAAAGCCATCCTCCCTGCTGTGCCGCAGGGGTGGTCGGCCGTTCAGTCCCTCTGCCCATCCCCTGGGATTGAGGAACGGCTGGAGCCGTGCATCCTGCTCCCGGCTCTGAAGCAGCTCTGCCCCTCTCCGCACCAGCCCTGCTCGGCTCCGCGGGCAGCGCTCGCGTCTCATCGACACTTCATACTCCAAGTGCTCGCCCTTCACTTGTTGGAGCCTGTTAATCTTGGCAATTAGCTCTTGCTCTGATGCAATTTTCACGCATGCTCTCCCTCTCCCAAATCCCTGTAAGACCCCCTCGGAGCGTGTTCCTGCGCTGCTGCAGCTGCCTGCTTGGCTCCGCACCATCCCTCCCCGGCAGAGCCCGAGCGCTGCGGGGTAGCCAGGCGTTTCTTTAGGTGTTATGTGCACTTAGACGCCTGCTCCCTGACATCGCTTTCTGCAAACCCGACACGAGCTGTATGTTGCCCCTCTACCTCTGCTCTCCCATCCTGAAGGGAAGATGGGAGAGCCGAACGTCTCCTTGACGTCTGTGAAGCCTGAAGGCCTGATAAAGATTCAGGGTGAGCTATCGCTGGAATGAGGAGCAGGGAGAAATCCGAGCTGCATAATTAGGTACTTTGGGGACTGTATCAAAATGCAGCTGACTATAGATTTCTGTATGGTACGTGCTCTTCTGCGTTGACTTTCCTGCTCCTTTTTCCACTAATGCACCAGGAGGTGGTGGGAAGCCCCTTGCCCAGACCCCTGGAGATGTAGCTCAGCGTGATCCTGTGAAAAAGCTGAGTGAGAAGCTGGAGGTGAAGGTCTGGTTGGATGCAGCTCGGAGGAAACTTCAGCCGCTTGCTTCCTGGCGCGCTCTGGGCTGTGTGACTTTGGACCCCCGCAGTAAATAGCTCATGGAGTAATAGTTCATGGAGGGACTGCCTGGTGCCACTATCGATGTCTATTCCTGGCAGGAATAGCCCAGAGGACCTAGCTTAATGGCTTAGGTTAAAAATATGTAATTGCTTAAACTGGTCAAAAATTACAGCGTTTTCCCTCTCAAATCAAGACAAAGTTGAAATATCAAAAACGTTCACAGAACAAAAAAAAGATTAAGAAATGTCAGACTTCGCCGACGACATTTTTGATGGAAATACTTTGACATTTGCAAACTCAAATGTTTGGTTTGTCAAACCAGATGGAAATGTCACACCAAGCCAAATTGAAACGTTCATCTGTCTGTTCCCGGGAGGCTGCGGTCTCCCGTGGGACCCCCCTTCCCCAGACCCGGGGGGGTGTCTCCGGCAGGAGTGGGGCTGGGGTATGTCCCTCTGTATTTAAAGGCCCAATGTGGCTGGGCAGGCAATAACAGCAAAAAAAGGAATGCCGTTCATGGGAATGGGAAGGGAAAGGCGGATTTGGTATTAGGATGCTAATCGGAGAGACAAGAAACCATGTCCCCTCGCCTGCTTCGGTACAGATTTCGCTGTGGATTTGGGCAAGCCAGCCCTGCTGTGTCGTGGTTCCCCCTCTGTAAACAGGAGTAATAACTCTTCCCTGCTTCAGCTGGAGGCTGCAGGCTTAAATCCATTAATGTTTGTGGAGTGCTCGGATATCAGAGTAATGGGGGTCCTGTAAGCACTGGAGAGAGCCGCGCTGGCCGCTTGGAGATGGCATTACGTGATACGCGGTGGAGGGCTGCCTGCAAACCCCGCAGCAGTAAATCCTCGCTGTGGGAATAGCATTTGAAGTGCAAAAGTGAAACGTGAAGTGAAAGCATACGGCGTACCGGGGACTTCGGAGCATGACTGGACTCTTAGCCCAGTGCTGGGCAGCTCCGGACTGGGATTGTCTGGGAGAGGGGGGTTGGCTGCCCTGGCCACCAGCAGCCCGTGGCTATCGGAGTGCTGGTGTGCCCCAGCAGTGGTGTGGGTATAAATCTGGTGAGACCCAGGGTTTGCCCATCTCACCTGCCACCACCTGAGGTTTTCATTTTCTAATTTTTTTTAAAAACCTTCTCTTATGCTGGTTGCTGCAAGAGTTTGAGGAGAAAAGGTAAAAAGATGCGTTTGAATTTAGAAACATTTCTTGGAGAAGCAGTTCACGGAAGTAGCTTTTACTGTATTTTGTTGTCTGGCAAAAAAATGCCTGTAATTTTTATTTGCCCTTACACTAATGTGCTGGACCAAAGCCTGTAGGTGAGCCATGATTCGCTGTGTGACCAGCCTCTATCCACTATTGCTCTGTGGACCAAAACTACAGGGCCAACCACCAAAGCTGTTCCCTCTCTTCTCCCCATAAACAGACGTACCTTGGGCACTCGTTTCCATTAGCGATGCCTGTCATCTGTCGAGTGTTCATGTCTATAATTATCCAAACTTTCAAAATATTTAAGCCTCCAGTTGCAGTTTTGGGGCGATGATCCCTTAGAGCCACCCTCACCTCTTGCTGCGGCAGAGGCCGTGGAGCGAAGGCAGCCCGAGATGCTCGGTCTCCGCTGCGGTGTGGGATGTCTCGTGGTGGTTATTAATGCCTCCGCTTTGCTTACCCAAGTGCTTAGATGGTTCAATACATTTTCAGACCTGTCCTTACACTATTGTTGGGAAAGATTCATTGGGACTTTGGCTGGAAAGTATAGTGACAGATAGAGCTGGGTAATTTATGGCTCTTCTTGAGGGTTGTGCAATTATTCAATAAGTGTCTTTCCTTCCTCTACCTCCCGCCAGCCACTTGTTGGAAATAAATATTGAATTTATTTGCAGAAAAGTAGCCATTGACGAAGCTGTGAGCGGCCAGGAGACAACGAGCGGGGCTCTTAGGCATATTTGCTCACTTTCCTCTGTGGGGACGAGCACTCCCTTCCCCGTGCCCACTCCTCGCTGTGCATGTGTTGCCTCCTCGGCACCACTTCCACCAGGTCTTCCCCACCTGCTCCTCACAAGGCCCCTGCTCAGCCCAGGCTGCCCATCGGTGTTTGGTTCGGTGTATTCACAGATGTCCCCCCGGCCTGCGAGGGGTAACTCCCCAAAGCCAGCGATGGGGCTGGGCTGTCGGGCTTTCAAAGCAAAGCCCCCACCGAAGCCTGGTATCTCTCAAGTGTCAAAGCAGCCCCCGCTTGGGTGCCACGTTGGGACCGTACTGGCATCTGTCCCCCAGCCCCTGGGGCACCCCATGCCTGGCCATGCACCCATATCTCCCGGCGACCTCCTCTCAACATCTGCATCCGTTTCAAAGGCACTGTAGATGTTCATCACTTTCAAGCGCCAGGTGATGGGACCTGTTCATGCTGACGAAGTCCAGCCCCAGCTCCTCCACGCTGGTTTTGGCAGCGCCAGGGAACCGGGGCCATCCCCAGCTGAGCAAACAAGGGGTGAGCTCCCCGTCGGCTCACGGCTCGCCCTGTCCCAGGAGAGATGGCATCAGGGTCGGGCAGGGCACGCACCTCACCAGACCAGCCTGTCCTGTCGGACCGGGGCTCCGCGGGACTTCCCACCTCCCCAGCCTGCTTCAGAGCAGGAGTCCTCTGGGACAGCTGATCCCTGGGGAGCGCGGAACAGGGGCGTGGGATTCGCCTTACCTTGCTGTCGGGAGGTTATTCAGCTGGATAAATGCCTGGCTGGTCTCCCTAAGCTCTTCCTCTGGGCGATGGGGAAGGTCCATCCAAGGGCAATCCCAGCCCCCAATTCCTGCTGGAGCAGATGCTCGGTCCCCGTGACCAGGGAAAGTCCATGAGGACCTTCTCCACGAGCACCGCGCTCGGCGCCTGTGCAGCCCCTGGGCTCCCGCCGGGGAAAGCGGGGCTTAAAAGTGCCGTTACCTGAGGTGAAGCAGCCGGGGCTGAGCACGACGCCCTCGTGAGGGATGCTATCGATGGAGGTATTGGCACCACAGTGCTCCCACTGTTATCTCTCCCTTTTGCGCTTTAACATTTTGTTTGAATTAGTGGGGCCTGTTCCTCGCAGAGTGCATGACTACGCATTTGTCTACTTTGGATTTCATCCGCCATTGACTGGCCCATCCATCAAGCTCTCTTCGGGCCTTTTGAAGTTCCCTGTAGTCTTCTCTTGTTCTGAACGCTCTGTGCAATTTGGGTCCTCTGCCAGATTTTTCATATGATATTTTTCATTCTCTTTTTCCAGATCATTAAGGCATCTCTTTAACCACCGGTATTAACACGAAAACTTGGGGATCCTCCCCGTGAGTACCATAACCTTCTGGAAGGTAGCCGTCATTAATATACGCTGTTTTGTCTCTTTGTTTCCAACCATTAGAGTTACTTTTTCCATTTGCTTTGCAAGCATTTAATTCCCTTAATAGCCTCTCGTAAGGGACCTCGTCAAAGAGCTTTGAAACCCCAAATACATTATGTCAAGTAGTTCTCCTTACTTTGCCCTCCTGACGATGGGAAAAAGCATCCTAGCAGATTAGAGGCATGAACTTCCTTTCAGGAAGCCGGGACAGCTCGCCCCCCTCTTACTTAGTTAATTTAAGGGTTTTAAAATTCAGCTTCTTATAAGCACCTTCATCTCTAACCACCGATTCAATTCTCACAGCCTTAAAGAGAGACGCATCTCTGCGCCCGTCGGAGAGCAGATGACTTCCCTCGCTGGCTCTTTTGTTAGCAGCCAGGTCACTCGGCGAGCGAGAGCCGCCAGAGCCTTTGGGTGTTTCCCTTTCAACTCCAGAAGCTTTGTGCTGGACGGACTTGTACAATCTCTGCTCCTTTGGCATTGCTCTTTGTAGAAATACTTCATTGTTATCACCTGGAAAATAATAGGCACCTCTGCTGTCCCTGCTAGGCACCAGCCAGTTGAAAAGAAACCCTTCTCGCCTCTTCGGCAATGCCTTCGCCTGCCGCGGCTCTTCCCATCGCGCCCCGGCGAGGCCGGGCAGGTCGAGTCACGCAGGGTGCCGAGGGAGGAGGATGGGGCTGATAAGATCCCGGCCAAAGCTGGGCTGTCTCTGCGTTATACGGGGTAGAAACCTGTTTCACCCACCGCCGCGTGATTAACGCCGCTTTGCTGCCGTGAATCATCCTGGCCGTTGTGTAAGGCTTACGCCGCTCGCGCGGCAGGGCTGCATTTTCTGGGGCTTTTATAAAGTTCTGCACAATTTATACGTCCTGCTCCTGCCTTAAAACATTCATGCTCTTTATTCAAGGCTTTAGGATTTATGCTTCCTTTACCTGGGACCCTGGGAACGGTACCACTGGTGAGATGGCCCCGGGGCCAGGATGCTGTTTATCGTTATCAGAAGCGATCCTGCCCCACAGCGATTCCTGACCACGAGGAAGGGAAAACCGCTGCTCTCTCTCCAACACCAATATCCATGAATCTTTAAACAGGAGGAATTATTTCCCTGAATAGCACACACTGGTGAAGACATTTAACTCTAAGAATATGTGACAGCTCGTCGGCTGAGGAAGCAAGATGGTTTTGGGGCGGCGGAGGGAAGGCCGAGCACCTCTGCCGGGAGCAGCCTCTCCACCGGGAGCTCTGGCAGCTGCCCCGCAGGAAAACCGACCACACTTAATAACGGGGAAACCCCTAATAACGGGGCAACCCCCCGCTCCTGCGGGGTACCCGGGGCCGGAGCAGCCGGGGGAATTCCCCGGCACAGCCGCCCGCTCTGGCCAGGGCTTGAGGTTTTGTGTTTTTTAAACAGTGTGTGGCGACTTCTGCCTAAGCTTCTCCAGACAAACCTTTTGTGCCAAATTACCTGTCTAGCTGGGCTCTTATCTCGGTGTTTATCACCGCCGCCTCTCGCTGTCAGCACTGTTTATAGGCAGGGGAACTGAAACCCTATGCTAAGAAATTTCCTCCTCCTCCTCTTTTCTTTCAAATCTGCATCTGTTCCAGACTCCCTTTCATTAGAGACCACATGAAAGCCAAAATAATCCCAGGCTATCAGGCACAGAAACCTTTGCAAGGTAAACTCCTTTCTGACGGTAAATAAGGCACACCCCGGCCGAGGCTCTGCCCTGGCACCCGGGGAGCTCCTGTCCAGCCCATCACCTGCATCCCTATTTCTGGGTACCTGCGAGGCCTCTGGCACCCACCGGGGTGTTTGCAGAGCCACGGTGGAAATTCAGAGTGCAAAGTAACGTCAGACACCAAGGATGTCTTCCCACACCTGCATCCCAGTTGGTGCACAGCGAGCGCCTGGGGGGGGTGGGTTGGGCAGGGGGGATGCACTTGGTGCCTTTTTTTACCTGTTGTAAAAATATTTGTAGAGTTGCAGCAGGCTGTAAAGAGCGATTTTGGGGAGGGAGGAGCGGGGCTGATACCGATTAGGCAGGAAATGGCTCAGCGTGGATGGCATCCATATGGGAGAGCTGATAGATTTGGCGTCTCGCAGGCATCGCTTGATGGTTCCACTGATAACCTGGCAGCAAAACAGGCCTGGGCTCTCTGATTCCCTGCCAGCGGCTGAGCTGCCGCCTGCTCGGTCCGCCTTCCTTAACACCTTTCTGCCATGGGAACCTGCCGCCCAGCCCTGGGGACCGGTGGCCTCACTGTCCCCCCAGGATCCGGGCCTCGGGGGGTCCCCCCCGGCCGGTCCCTGCGGCGCTGCCTGCCGGGGATGCTGCTCCAGCTCCTTCCCTTTGAAGGCTCGGCGTGAAATCTGGACAGAGTTTAGGGAGGCAGGAGGGCAGCATGCAGAGCAGCCCGCGTCCTTGGGATGAAAAAGCTTCATTTTGCAGCTCTGGAAAGAATCAGCAGGTTTCCACGTTGGGCTCCCGCCTTGCATTGGAGACAGATGGAGAGTGCGAGGCGCAGGGAAGGCGGCCGGCTGCGCCCGCTGTGCCAGGGGCTGGCGTGCTCAGGGGCGTGGGTCCTGCCCCACGTCTTTCTCCAGGCGGTTTAATTTCACGACCCACCTTTTGTCCAAAGCCTACGTGGAGGTGGCAGAAAGCCGATGGCCCAGACGTGCCGCACGAGGCCCTCGGAGTGG
>NW_010542129.1:12061-12529 GCF_000687285.1 Phaethon lepturus
CCCCTCCACGGTGCCTCTCCCTCCCTGGAAGCTGGCAGCGACAACACGGGCAATTCAGAGAAAAAAACCAAAATGTAGCAGGGTGCTTCTGCTTGCTGGAAATGAAGTGAGGTGGAGAAAAAAGGGTCATGTAGCAGAGGGCAGTGGTCCCTGTCAGAGAGGAGCTGGAGGAGGACTGGGGGGCGGCAGCCACCCCGTTTGCTGGCTGGTGCTTAGTGCTGCTGGGGCTCTGCAGCCCCTTCACCACCCTTGTCTACGCCGATAAAATGCAAAGCACGAGGCAGCCCTGGGACAGCTCGGCAGGAAAGACTTGCAGGCGCGGGATCCCCCCCGCACGGCTGACTCTGGGTAATACTTTTAGGAGAAAACCCATCCCTCCGTCCCTCACTGTTGCCGCCTGGCAGCACCCAGCGCCCGGGGGGTCCCCGGTGCAGCGCGACTTGGCTCTGCCCGTGCTGGCCACAAGCG
>NW_010542129.1:12650-12965 GCF_000687285.1 Phaethon lepturus
GGCTGAAATCCAGCCCCCGAAAGCCCCGGCAGCCCTCCCGCTCGCTGGCTGCGTTAGTCGTGGCGAGAGCTGTTCGCTCGTGCGCCGGGGTCACGGCCTCCTCAGCTGCCAGGCGGGGCTGTGATTTCCCTGTGGTTACTTCTAAGATAACTTATTTCAGGTTTTTATGATGCTTACAAATTGGACAACATCTTAGAACATAATTCAGGCCTTAACCGGCTTTAAATGTGTGTGATTTTACAGGGGTGCGTAAAATATTTTTAAGTGTTGGTAAATTCCAGGGCCTGGAGCTGTGGGTGGACAGAGAGGGACGGC
>NW_010542129.1:13024-13260 GCF_000687285.1 Phaethon lepturus
ATTTACAGCCACGAGGAGACACATGGTTTGAGCAGGTCGTAGAGCCCATAACAAAATGTGTGTGGGTAGCGAGTCTGCGTCTCCTCTTCCCCTTAAAATTGGTTTAATTTGCAATTTCTGCAAAATACCTGTGCAGCTGGGCAGTCAACCCCAATAGGTAAGAGGTGCCATGGCGGGGAGATGGCTCCCAGGCTCTGGGGATAAAAGCCAGCAGATGAACCAGAGAGAAGGTGTGT
>NW_010542130.1:0-1419 GCF_000687285.1 Phaethon lepturus
CCGCCGCCGCGGCGCATTTTGTTTGAGCGTCAGGATATTGGCACTTGCCCGTGACGCTTGGGTGCAGGAGATGACACGGTGCTTTGTGGTAAAGCCTGACGGCTGTAAGAAAAAGCGTTCTGGCACGGTCCTAGGGATGTCACAGTTTGAAAAGGTCCTACGGGCTGTTTATTTCCCACTGTATATTCCCCAGGTTTTGGAAAAAAAAAAAAGTTTTGGAAAAAAAAAAAGAAATAGAAAAAAACTAACGTGAAATGTTTTGGGTGTTTTTTTCTGCCCATGGATAGTGCAGGGGGTGGAGAGGCTGGCTTTAAGTCAGCACATGGGTGATTTAACGGCGTGCTGAGCAGGGCCTGGAGCTGCATTAGCATTTTCAGGATTATATGAGTTTCTAGCAGCAACTAGGAAGAACGCCCTTCAGTTGCACCAAAATTAGCCATTTTCTAAACAAATTTATGTCCCTTTCTGTAACATGGTAATGTACTATTTAGAAGTCTGGTGTTTACTATCCACAGATACGTTGTCATCCCTTAATGCTTTGCTGTACCTACATTACCAAGACTATCTGGAAAGATACGCGAAGTCTCCAAAAATTTTCTTCTGCAAAAAAATGCCTCTTCCAACGCTGCCGTGGGATGCTGCGTCTCCACCACCGCGGTAAACCACCATAAACTCACTCTGCTTTGAGGCCGCCCTTTTTAAAAGGGAGCTGGTGCTAAGTTTGCAGGAAGAGAAAATAACACCAGTAAAAAGATTAAGTCAGCCCAATCCTTTTCCCACTCTATTTTCAAATAGCGGTGGGATTGGAAGACTTAGAGAGTGAGAAAATAATTAATTCTTTATTTTTTAGCTTTATCCTTTGAATTCCTGAGTTTTTTAAGCACTCAGCTGGGAAATCCGATGGGCTGTGTGGCTCAGACCCCAGCCTCTCCCCCACGAGCACCGCTGGCTGCCGTTAGTGACACGTCCCCCTGTGCTGACTCCTGTCACCACCGTGTTTTTTTCACAGAATCACAGAATCACTAAGGTTGGAAAAGACCTGTAAGATCATCAAGTCCAACCACCAACCCAACACCCCCATGCCCACTAAACCATGACCCGAAGTGCCACATCCACACGTTTTTGAACACTTCCAGTGATGGTGACTCCACCACCTCCCTGGGCAGCCTGGGCCAATGCTTGACCACTCTCTCCGTAAAGACATTTTTCCTAATCTCCAATCTAAACCTCCCCTGGCACAACTTGAGGCCGTTTCCTCTCGTCCTGTCGCTGGTTACTTGGGAGAAGAGACCAACCCCCACCTCACCACAACCCCCTTTCAGGCAGTTGCAGAGAGCGATGAGGGCTCCCCTCAGCCCCCTCTTCTCCAGACTGAACACCCCCAGTTCCCTCAGCCGCTCCCCATCAGACTTGTGCTCC
>NW_010542130.1:1592-2084 GCF_000687285.1 Phaethon lepturus
CAAGCAGCATCCATCACCCCCGGGGTCCGGGTGAAGCTATGCTGCCCACAATTTGCCCGACGCCAAGCAAACGGGACGGTCTGTTGGAAGCACTTGGAAAACAATGCCCGAGCAAGCCCAGCGCTGGGGGATGCCTTTCCCCAGCCAGACCAGGGGGACCGAGATGCTGCAGCAAGTTCATGTTCCGCAGGTGCCATCACGGTCCCCCAGGCTGGTCCAGACCAGCCGAGGTCACTGTAAAGCAGCACTGGCGGTGCCGGTATAGCTGCATGGGCCGAACGTAAAAGCGTATTGTTGCGTTTTAGCACCAGTTAAGGTCTTTGCTGAATGAGTTCACCGCCGTGGGAATGATGCTGCTCTGCTGCTTTCCGCCCGTTGGATGCTGCCTTTCTCGGGCAGACCAAGAGGAGGTCTCCAAACGCTCTCCAGCCCCTCTCCTGGCAGCAGCCAGCCCACCTCCTGCCTTGGGAGGCCCTTTGGGACAAGTACACG
>NW_010542131.1:0-239 GCF_000687285.1 Phaethon lepturus
GCTCTGCGGCCTGAGCCGCGGAGGGTGCAGCAGGTATCCTAAATCTCGGCCCCAGCGCCGGACAGAGCCGAGGGCTGAGACCCGGCTCCTCTCCTCCTTGGGGCTGCCAAGGAGGGATCTGCCTCGACCCCCTGTGCTCTGGAGCTGCTGCCTGGAGGACAGGGACCTCCGCCGTGCTCAGGTATTTATTTGCCACGAAGAGGCAGAGGTGTCGGGGAGCGCAGCTGGAGGGGCAGCAG
>NW_010542131.1:300-9804 GCF_000687285.1 Phaethon lepturus
AGCAGTGAGAGGTGAGCCCGTTCAGCTCCGGTTCTGCCTTCAGGAGTGAAAAAAGCCAGTGCCAGGGCAAGAGCATGAAAGCTGAGCAAAAGCCTGTAGTGCTTCCACCTGGCTCCCAGGATCTGCAGCTCAGTGAAGGAGAACTCGCCTCTCTCCATCTCTGAGTTGAAAAGCATTTCTTTTGTAGAAGTGCCTCACCTCCTCTTGAAGCAACAGAAACCTTCTGCTTCTCCAGCCTGCCGTGGCAAGGAGTTTCCCCAGCAGTCACCTGCTCCACCAGAACCTGCCTTTTACAGTCTTCATGTAACACCCCAGCTCATGTATCTGAAGAGAGTGAAGTCCCTCTCCATGTCACCTGTAGTTTTATCTCTAGCCTGTCCCCTCTTGGGGACTTACCAGAAAGAGGAGTCCAGCTTGGCTGGAAGGTGGTGCAGACCGCTGGTGTGCCCAGGGCCTTTGCAGAGCCTGTTTCCAGCTCTCCTGCACCCTTCTTGGGATGAAGGGACCTGTGTTTGGGTGCTGCTGCACCAACAACTTCACAGCAGCAGAATGCTTTTCATTTTCTTTTCTGCTCCCTTCCCACTGTCTCATTTGATTTTCTGTTGGCTACTGAGCACCAAAGCTGATGTGTCCATGGACCCACCAGTCATCACCCCACATGTTACTCCTGAGTGGTAATGGTGAACTCTGAGCCCACCGTGCAACACGAAGGTGCACCAGTTCACCCTCACCCACCTGAATCGTCCTCCTTACATGGGGACCTTGCTATCTTTCTCATCAGCCCAATGTCTAGAAAAAGGGACTTGTCCCTTTCTACCACCCATCATTCACATTTCTCCAATTCAAGGGCAAACACGGGGATGGCAGCACAGAGCTGTAGCTCTCCCGTCAGGCACCTTGCACCGGAACGGGTATCTCCATGTTGCTTCTGGCACACAAGGAGATGTGGGCAGGAACTTAAGCTCCAGCTCCATGGGTGGCTGAAGCCACATGAGCTGCCACCACCGGGGTCCCCCCACATGTTCCTGGGGCACTGGTCAGGGGTTGCACAGGCAGTTGAACCAAGGAGCTGAGCCAGCCGAAATCCAGTAATCCTGCAACCATGCTTCCAGCTCCTCTGGATCACCAGGTCCAACCCCAGCCCAGCCATCACCAGCAATAACACAACTGCGGTAGCACGGGCACAGCCGGTGCTGTAGGAAGGCATCACCCTCTAGTGACACAAAGGCACTTGCTTGGAAAAATATGTGTATGCTTGCCCTCGTACCGGCCAGCTGTGCTTCGTGGCCGGGCTGAGCAAGTTTTCCTCCCCTGAAATCGTGCTGACCGAATACTCCCTGATCATGAGCTATCCCACTTTATTTCCTTAAGACAACCTTTTCCACCAATTAATAATGTCTGACCACCCTGCTGCTCTCCACCTTGTGCAGAAAAACCTTTCTGAAACACAACCTGCCCACAGGCATGGAAAATTTCAGCTTGGATCGCAGCCCGCCGCGATCCCCGGCACCAGCTGCCCCCGGGAGAGACGGCAGGGGAGATGGCAGTGACCAGCTCTCCTGGCCCGGGGGGAGCTCTGGACCAAGGTGGGCTCCCCTCTTCAGAGCACAGGGCAGGGAAGCGGGGCCGAACCCAGCAGCAATCCCAACCTGCTGGATTAGCTGCCCCCAAGCTTCTCCAGCCACAGCATCAGCCCTGCTGCTGCTCCAGCAATGCAGGAGTGCTTGTGTCAAAGAAGGGGCGTCCTGGGAGGCAGCGAGTCTCCTTTCCTGCAATAGGACCCATCATTCATCCCTGCCTTCCTCATCATCACCTTGGGAAGCAATTTCCTTGCCAATAGCTCTGGCCATGCGCAGAGGAACGCGGATGCCGCCTTCACCCAGCCAGCACCAGAGACTACTCTGCGTGTGTCCTCATAGGTAGCATGAAGGTGTCTCCAGAGGGGAATGTTGCCCACTCTGCTCCTCGCCATTTCAGCACTTGGCCCTCAGCTGGGAGCCCTGTGCTCAAGTGGCAACAGTTCAAGGTGATTCAGGTGCAGGTCCCACATCAGCCCACTTTCCAGCTGGGGATTTTCATCCTGGAGGTGGAGACCCCAGAAGAGCACTAGCTCTTGTCTCCAGCTACTGAACCGCAGTAGCACGTTCCTGTGCAGAGGAAACACCCACCCGTGATGGAAACAGGAGGGGGTCTCATCCCTGAATTTGCAAAAGCCTTGTTGGTCCTTGTACCTGCTGATCTTCAGTGTATTTGTACAGTACATATATACATATATATATATAGAGAGTAGTGGGCAACTCCACCAACACCACCTCCCCCAACCCAAAGGCCACACACAAGCTCTTCTAACACCTTTGCAGGTTTCCTTACTTGAACTGGTTCTCCAACTCCACAGCTACCTTGCTCTACCATCACTGATCTGCTTTCATGTGAAAATAAGGGCTCGGTACCTTGGGCAGGGGGTACCGAGCCATTTCCCAGCTGCAGTAATTATCAGCACACTGAATCTTCTCACACTGCCTTCTGCTGTGAAGAGAGATTGCTGCAGTAACAGCAGAGGACACAGGCAAGAGCAAACAGTAATGCGAAGATGTATCCCGAATACAAGCCTTGCTCTGGGAATGCCAGAAAGAATGTCTTAAACAGTGACCCAGGTGTAATCGAAGCCCTTCAACACGCGATGGCCCAAGTCCTTGACCCATCCTCAACAGCTTGTCAATTCAGGATTGAGCTTCATCTGTGAAGAACAGACCTGCTCACAGACTCTCCCTTGCACCATCCCATTTCCTACAGGCAGCCAACATTGCACGCTGCTTGGCACCAAGACATTTCTTACACACTTGAAACCATATTTTACCAAGTTTTCAGCAAGTGCCCCAACTCCTTCTGTGCACAGGGTCTTGGGGATGCGACTCAGGCTCTCAGGATCATCAGCTCAGCCCTGAAAGGTCTCAGAAACACACAAGGTTCCCCCCTAACTTTAATCTAGCACACCCCAAACCCCACACTCATCAAGCAGGGATAGGACAAACGTAATTGCAATCATTGACATTTAGAAAGTTGCAGCCCCTGAAGGCAGGACAGAATATTTTATTTCTCTCCATTTGGAAACTGGTTTACAAGTAACAAAGCAAAAGCTTTCAAGCCTTCTCCGCTAATCCAACTCGGGTGGGAACACTGACCGTCACAGTCCAGTAACGCTGGGCAGAGGCCTGAAATCCTCCTTTATTAAAGCCGATGCTGACAACTGCCTGGAGGTCTCTCTGGGAAGGGTCTGCCAGTTTAAGAGGCCATTTCTACCTCAACAGAGAAGCAGCATCTTCTTGTAGATAAACCTTGGACTTTTTTTCCCCAGCTGCCAACCACCTGCCATGGCAAGGCAGCACCGGATGGCGAGTCCACTTTGCTTCCCTGTCCAATATGGCAGCTACTCACCTCTCCCATTCCCTACCAGAGACAATTGCTTCTCCTCTGCGAATCGGAATAGGAGATTGCAATTTGGAGATCACACTGCTCACCCGTTCAGCTTGATTCACTTAAGCCCAGGGGTCACCTGTATACAGCTGCCTCGGTGCCTGGCCCAGTCTTCCTTGGCTTAGTAAACAGCCCGACTGATGCTGCAGGCTATGCGTGGCAGATTAATGGTCTCCATCACCTCTCGTCTTAGCAAGACGTGCAGCACGCATCTTGCTCTGAGGACCGGAGAGGCAGTCTGATGCTCCCCGTCCACCCCCCTGCCCTGGGAGTCTGCTTCCCCCAGCTCTAAGGTTACCTAAGGGCCTCAGCTATTTCTTCTACAGCCAGCAGCCTCTTCCTGACACAACAGAAAGCAAATGCATTAGCAGTCTATTCTTTAGAGGGAAGTCAGAAGAAAACTCTGAAAAGTAAACAGCAGATTCACTCGTTCAGGAAAAAGCCTTCTCAGACTCTGATTCCTTCTGTTGTAATTTTCGAATCAGCTCCAGCAAATTCATCTGTAAAGTCAGCTCCTGCAAAGGAAGAGAAGTATATTTGCAAGAATAAGATGATCCCGTTCCCTGCTGCAGGAAGCAGAAAGGACTGGTTTGTACCACCTGCCCAAGAGCTACTAATCTTGAGGGAACAAAAGAAAAAACACACAAATACAAAACAAAGCCTTCGTCTTGCTTAAGCATTTCTATAAAATACATGGCAGTAACAGCTTAAGAGATCTGCTGCAAACTGCAGCTGTCTTAGCAATCCCAGGGCTTTATGATTCATTAAGGATTCAGAAAGGTTCGTTCTTCTTGACCGTGATTTAGTGGTAACTGCAGTGAGGGCCAGCCAGCTCTGCAGGTTCCCCTTCTGCAGCAGCCCCCAGGAGCGGGGCAGGGGGCCACTCAGCCCGGAGGCAGTTCTCCGGGTTGGCACAGCTCCCTCCCCTCGTCCTTCAGCAGCACCTTCAACGCCCGGATCCTTTTCGAGCACAGAAGGGCAGGAAGCAGGAGGGATCGCTTTGGGTACTCTAAGTGGAGTCTAAGCCACATGCAACACACCGCTCTGCTGGTGCATCAAATTCCCTCTGGGTATTTCCTTCCCCTTCAAAAACCCCCTTTTCCATGACTGGGAAGTGGAGACCACAGTCTCCTGTAGTCACCAACATCACCTTATGGTTTCCTTACCATCTGCTTGTTCGTTAGTTACATTTAGCTCACAAGCCAATTAGCACAGAGACTACATGGTGGAGTAACTAATTCAGTGAACCCTGTTCTGTGACTCAGGCTTGCAGACATTACATTATGGAAATAAAAACCTATTTTTGTAAAAATAGATCAACTATATAAGCAGGCATTTTATACAACAGACTGGGAGGAAACACACCAGCTGATGGGAAATGCGTGGCGAACAGATTCCAGCAGTGATTTCGTATACGATGGTGGCATTCACAGGTACAAACCAAGGTCTGGGTCTGGTTTGCCAGCTATCATAAAGGCAAACATAAACAAACCCCAGCAAACAGGAACCCTGGTTAAGAGTTATTACTTACAAAAATAACATAAAAGGCAGGGGCTGGAGGGGAGAGAAAGAGCTGCTTTCATTATACAGATGAGGAATAGCAGCACAGGAAAAATAAGAGGCTTGTTCAAGGCTACACAACCAGGAATCACGTGGGTTTTAGAAAATGCCTGTTTAACTAAACTTAGTTTAAGCCATCTTTTCTCACTAGTAGGTCTTTATCAAAGTGAAATTTAATCAGCTGAAAAAACAAGAGTTAAGAACAGCCTGTTTCTGCATTCCCTGCAAACTTCTGTAGCATTCCAATGAGATTCTGGAAGTTTTATTTTTTCATTCCTGCGGTGGCGTTAAGACAACAGTGAGAAACCCAGGCGACTGCTCACAAGTTTTAAGAGCAGATACACAGGGAAAACTGAGAACAATTTTCTAATCACAGTCTGAGATCATCGTCTCCAGCAAGTCACATGCAAGGATTAACAAGATGCCTAATAAAAAGACTTCTTGAAGGCAATTTGTACAGCTAAGCTAGGTACAAAAGTGATAAACCTATGCAGCCACTTATTTTAGTATTATTCAGACCTATTTGAGAGTCACGGGACTGCAGGCTGTTGGCACAGCTTTTTTTCCCTCCACAGTGGGAAAGATATTGCAGA
Organism: Phaethon lepturus; assembly: GCF_000687285.1. Classification (NCBI taxonomy): domain Eukaryota; kingdom Metazoa; phylum Chordata; class Aves; order Phaethontiformes; family Phaethontidae; genus Phaethon; species Phaethon lepturus. Next base: position 5,928 of record NW_010542131.1, read on the forward strand.
AAGCTGGGAGTGTTGCCCTGACTAATGGGTTTCTGCTCCTTCGTTACGAACCTGGTATTAGGTCTTCCCAGGGCATGTTGCCCATCAGCTGATGAGGCAATGGACAGATCATTCTTTCTGACTCAGTGATTCAGAATTCGTTAAGAGCAAGATTAAAAAAAAAAAAAAAGATACTAACATAAGAATACTGTCAGATCTTACACACTCTGCCTAAACACCAACCTGTGGGTTGGTGGTGATGTAGAAGCCAGACACCCCAGCCTTCTCCAGAGTGCTCTGTTGGTCTATCACTTTTTGGTCCAGTTCCAAGACTATCTTCTCATCCATCATTCGCTGTTCCTCTCGAATTCGTTGCTCCACAGCCTGAAAAAGATAACACTTGATGGGAAAAAAGTGGAATATCTGCACTTCCTATCTAGAGCGACTAGATACTGAAGCAATCCTGCTCTGAGGAGTCCCAAGGACAGCAGAGGGCAGCAAGCACAGCCCCCGACCTTACCTCCTCCACTTGCCATGTCTTAAAAGCACAGCTACCACTCAAGAAAATGCAGGGAAGTCACTGGGACCAGCCTGCTTTCTGTGTGTTTGCAGGCCAGGAAAGACCACTAGCAACAGACTGGCATCTGAATGACTCTTCCCAATGAGCCAACATCTGAGCAGGAGGCTGTGGCTGAGACTCCAGCAGCACGGGGTCAAAAGTCAGCAGCCCAAGAACTGCACAGGACTGGTGATGCTGAAGAAAGACTTGGAGGAGTAACATAGGCCACTGAAGCTCATCAAGGTGCCAGCTCAGACGCCTCCCTAAGCCTCCATGTTCCCTGGACACTAACACACAGAGCTGGAGCTGTAAATCACACCCAAATCCCATTTATCCACTAAAGGAGCTCAAAAACCTAATTTTGCAACCTGAAAGACATTTTATTTTGTATTGACAACAGCAAGCTGAAGCTTCGCTTGGGACTACAGTGTGCTGGGGGTCTGTTTTTGTCAGACTGAGAAAATTATCAAACAAGGACTTTGCAAAATAGCCCCAACCAGGAGAACAGAGCTCCTCCTGCCTCACTGACATCTGCCTAAACCTCAGCAGGGAAACCTCCGCATTGCCTCTGAAGAAGAAATGGAGCACAGCAGCCCTGTGCTACGTCAAAGGCATGTGGGAAATCAGGAGTGGGGGGCATGCTCTAGGAGTGCTTGCATACTCTGCTAGCTGCAGAAAGGGGCACTGCTAGTCAGTTCTGGAGGAAACCTCAACCTACCAGAAACTCTGCCAGAGAGGGGAGAAGAGAGCAGAAGGACTGCAGGGGACCAGAGCCCAGTTCAAATAAAAAGCCAGGTGTGTGCAGAGGCGAGCCAATACAACCTCACTGGGCTGCACTAAGCAGCAGACTTCTTTCGCAAGCCGCAGGGAAAGTCAGGAAGCATCAAATCCCTTCTAAATAGAAAGGAAGGCTCCTTCTCTTGCAAGAAATAAATGGCGCAAGTTTCAACATTTTACTCGTGCAACGCTGCCCCTTTTTACAAAGGGTTACTGTGTTACCACATAAATGGAGGCAAGCGTTTAGCTGGAAATATTCATGGGGGTAAATTATCCTCACTGCACAGAAAAGGGGAAGTCACGAAGTCTGGGATTTCCTACAGCAGTGGCTGGTGGGTTAAGAGACCTGGGCAGATCCATCCAAGAGGGGAGCCGAAAGCCTGTGCGCTCCTACAAGTCCCAGGGAAAATCCAGAATTGAATGACAGAGGTCTCGGTCCTGACCTGTCTGGAAACAAGTTGAGGTTTGTCTACAGCACAGGCATCATCAGTGGCTATCTGCAAAATGCCTGACCTAAACAAAGAGGAACTATTACTTACATGGAGCAGGAGCTACCTAATGTAACCCTTCTTGGATGTATGGCAGTCAATTAGTGTCTTACATTTTTAATCATGTTTGGGAAAGCTTCACAGAACTATATGCTATTAAGGAGGACACAGGACTGCGATCCACAAAAGATTACCATACACGCTCCACAGAACACATTTGGGGCAGGACCTATTAGAATAAATGTGAAGAAATTCAAGATAACTTAAGCCTCAATAAAAGGCAAGGTAGAGGGGCTAACTGCCTTCTTCAGTCTGGGATGCTAATGAACCTAAGAAAACTCTGTCCTTACGTTTCTTCAGTCTAGGGGTTCACATTCTTTGTGAAAGATACTAAGAATTCAGATCCCTTGCTCTGTAAAGACCTTCCTTCCTCCCAGCTGCCTTGGGGAAAGGAAGAGGCACCACACTATCTCCTCCACGCTGGAGGAGTGACTTTCCTTGCGTTCGGAAAAAAACAGATCTAAATGCCTATATAGTGTTCAGAGTTGGCACCCGATTCTGGGCTACAGAAATGTGCCAAAATCTTGGAGAAAAATAAGGCTTAAACACAAGCTTTTGCTTCAGCTTTGTATGTATGATGGGCAAAGCTTTTTTAAATGCTATGTGTTCCACTAGGAAGCCAGACATCTGAAAACTACATCTTGTATTACCCCTCCTGGGAGCCCAATCCCAAGCTATCTCACATGAGCTCGTCTTCAAAACCTTTAACCACAGAGGGCAACTCCAATTAGACACATACCAATTGTTACTGTGATGATGATTGACCTGTTGCTGAAATGCTCTACAGCAGAAATATCAGAGCATAAAAAAAGGGATGAAGTAACTCTAATAAACACCTGGCAGAGAAAAACAAGAGAAAGGCAGGAGGAAGGTGGAAGAAAGTAGGAAGAAGTTGCACATCATGTAAGACAAGGAGAAATGACACATATGGTCTACTTAATGAGTGAAGACAATATAGGAAACACTTTAAAACAGGTTATTACTTGATGGAAGTGTGAGTTACTTCGAGACAGAAGTAACAGGGACAGCTAACAGAGGTCCAGCCTGGCTTTAGACACCTCGATAGGAAATGAGGGACATGGAAACACCAAAACCAAAGTTCCAACAGCAAGTGCTGACGCAGTACTTGTCATAGGCAAAGGTCAGGAAAGAGCCTGTATTTAAAGTTATCTGTTTGCCTTACACAGAGTAAACTTCCTCTCTACATTTAGATTCCATTGATTAAGATAACTAGCAACTTGCAATTTCCTTTACCTTATAAAACTACTGCTGTCTTATCACTAATATACAGGTCCTTCAGGACTGAGCAGGCCGCTCGTGCTGAAGTGCCTTTCTCCAAATGCCTTGGGATGCTTGAAGAAACTATTTCTGTGCTTACGTATCTCAAGACAGTTCCTCCTTATCAGTGCTACTAAGTAAAATGTGATTTTTTGAGTATTTGAGCATTCCACCTGCTATAACGTAATAGCAGATTTCATATACCTTCTCTATGTTTTCTATCAACTTTCTCTCTATCTGTATACAGGCTTCAGCCTGTCTTATAACGAAGACTTGTTAAAGCATTGTAGAGAGCATCACTCTTTTGGAGTGGGCTCCCGAACTTCCATGATTCCCAGAGCACACCTGGCCCGCAGCTATCCTAGATGGTAAGAGCCTGGGCCCCCCATTCTTGGGGGCACAAAGGGCAGAGCAAGAGGAGGGGACCCTCAAGTCAGGGTGGGAAACAGGCTGCGCTAGCAAGACCAGACAGGATGGCTAGCGGCTCCCAAGGTTGTGGCAGGGGACACACATGACAACAACTACTTAAAACTCTTTGGAGATGCTGTGAAGCTCTTGCAATGCAGGAGGGGTCCTGCAGCACAGGCGCTGTGAGCCCCCCAGAGAAGGGGCAGAACCCCTTACCTCCATCTCCCGCTGCTGGGCGGCTCGGAGGAGTGGCAGGTTGTGGGGTCTGCAGCACTGCTGGGCCTCCTTGTGCCGGTGGAAGAGCTCCTGCTTCAGCCCTGTGGCCGGA
>NW_010542132.1:0-2253 GCF_000687285.1 Phaethon lepturus
GGGGCTCGCGCCGAGGGGCTTTGCGGTTCCCCTTCCCGGGCTGGGGCATCCCGACGCCCCTCCGCTCCGCACGGAGGAGGGACGCCAGCTTTCCCTTGGCTCTTCGCAGGGGCTGCGCCCCGGCAGCTCCAGCCGGGCCCCGGCGTGTTTGTAGCTATTCCCATCCTCCCTTCGTCCCTTTGTGTATTTACCGCGCGGCGTTAAACTCGTAAGCTGTTGGCGCGGTGTTGCGGGAGCAGACCGAGCGTCGTCGGCGCCGGTTCCTCGAGCCTCCTCTTCTTTGCTCCGTCCCAGGAAGGCAAATACCTGCAGGCGGTGATTCAGTACGGGAAGATCGTGTCCTGGCTGGAAATGGAGTACGGCTTTTCTAAACTGAAAAAGAGTCGAAAGCCTCCGACTCCTTCCTCCTGGCTGCCTTCCTCAACCTGGCCATGTGCTACCTGAAGCTGCGAGAATACGCCAAAGCCGTCGAGTGCTGCGATAAGGTAGAGGTGCACGAGCCCGGGGCTTGGAGCGTCCTCTCCTCTTGCATGTTTTCACCGGCAGTTTGGGGTATTTTTTAATTTCTTTTCGTCTAAGAAGCAGTTTCCAAGCGGCGGGGGGGTGGTGGCATCCCCTCCGCACCACGGGGTCTGCGCGGTCTCTGGAGTTCAGAATCCACCTCGGCACGTGCTTAGAAGTGCTTTGCTTCCAAAGCCAGAGCCACATGAACGGGTGCTGCCTGGACCTCGGCCTTAGGCCGCTGTCTGGGTCTGCCCAGGCTGGATCTGGGCGTCGGGTGCTGATCTGGGTATGACGGAGACAACCGCCGCCGGAGCTGCAGCGGATCTCCAAGTCCGTTGAGGGACGGGATGGGGCTCTGCCAGTCCCTAAAAGAGCTGCCACCTTGCCTTTGCCAGGAAACTATTAATTCTCCTATAAAAGGCTTAGATAGCAAAGCTAGTTGCCTTAACCTGAAAGGTGAATCATCCCCGAGATGCATATGCGGCTTTTACTGAAGGGGAATAATGTCATTGCTAAAGCAGGGAGACTAAATCCCGTCTAATCCATCCCTTGCCTCCGAGCTCTCCGTGCTCCTCTGGGCTCCGGTTTAGCGTTTACACCTGGTTTCTTGTCTGTGGGTTTGTCTCCCAGCGACTCTGACACTCTCGGGGGGGATTTTAAAGAAGGAGAAATAACTAAACTATATTAATGACCTGATGGAGCCGAGGCAATTTTTGTTGAGCAAGATGCAAACGCTTTGGGAGACTTGAAGCCATCTTGTCCTAATTTCAGCAGATTTAATGAGGCTTCGACCGGAGGGGGATTTTTTGGGGGAGCCCCAAGTTGCTAACGGGGACCTGTGTGTTTCCAGGCACTAGGACTGGACCAGGACAACGAGAAGGGCTTGTACCGGAGAGGTGAAGCCAGGTTATTGATGAACGAGTTTGAGCTGGCAAAATGTGACTTTCAAAAAGTGCTGGAAGTGAATCCACAGAACAAAGCAGCGAAATCCCAGATCTCCGTCTGCCAGAAGAAGACGAAGGAGCACAACGAGCGGGACCGGAGGATCTACGCCAACATGTTCACAAAGTTTGCCGAGAGGGACGCAAAGGTGCGTGTTGCCCGGTTTTGGCCGTCTAGCAGGTCGCGCTGAAGGATGCTCGGAAGGTTTGTGATGAGAAGAGATGGGTTAAAACCAACTGCATTACAGATCAGGTTGAGGATGGAGGGACAGAGCCCGCTGCAGTGCGCAGAAGTGGTTTATTTCTTGGTTCTCTCTTACGCAGAGGCTGCCGTCAAATGCTCAGTCATCAGTAAAAGTATTTGCGGTGCGAGCTCCTGAGGGCTGGTAGCAGGGTTGGCGTTTGTACTTCATTTTGCTGTTCCCAGCTAGTGACTGTGGATGACCTCCTGGTCGCCGGTAAAATGAAATGTCATCCCGTCTCTGGCAAGGCCAAGGGTATTTTGAGACATGATAGTATGGATTTCCTGAAGCTGGTAAGGCGATAGGCTGCTCCTCTGCTCGTTCGGGGAGATCACTGTCTCGTAACAGGCTCCCATCCAAAATTCCTGCGAACAAAACCCGGTGACCTGTAAGGAGAGAGGGCACGGCTTTGCAAGCCGTCGGCACGGGTCGTTTTTAGTATAATCTCTTCTGACCCGGTGCCCGGAGGTTGAGGCTGTGGAGTAAGTGGCCGGCGCAGACCCTGGGGAGCAGCGTGCCGGGGTGACCAGCTCGGGGCAGGGGCCGGGGCGACCGCGGCCGGCTGC
>NW_010542133.1:0-5683 GCF_000687285.1 Phaethon lepturus
GAGCCGTCACCGTCCATCTATAGCAGCCTCCCCTCGCCACGGCAGCCCCAGCACGGACGACTCCCAAAATAATCAGGCTGATGCCGCATGCTGTTACCAGTCAATTAGATCTGGCAATTCCAGCCCGAGCAGTCGGCAAACAATCTCAGGAAAATGCCTAGGACTGGAATACTTATCTGCTTCTACACATTCGGAGTGATTTTCCAGTTCCCATATGGAAAAGCGATAAAGTATAAAGATATCGCGGGCGATAGCGAGTTTCCAGAGTGGCTCCGGACGAGCGGCGTTGTTATTCATAACATTCATCATTAACGTCAGCATCTCGAATAGCGGGGAAGCAAATCAAGTGCTGTCCCCGAAGGTAGCGACCCTGCCCGCACCCCTGGAGAAGGCAGGAGTGCTGCCCGTAACCTGGCAGGAGTTGCTGAAAAGATTATCTAGTTAAGGCAGGCCCAATTAACTAGCACCCGCCAGCATTAAACCCGCGGCAGCGAAGAAATTACCCGAAGACAGGAAAAGTCAACAAAAGGAGTAAAAGAAGCATTGCTGACAAAACTGGTAGCAATATAAGAACCTCTATTTATAGCAATATGATCATTTTCTACTAAAATGATGGATTCAAACAATACCAAGAACTTCAAAACATCCATTTCTGTATTTCGTTCACTTAGGTTGACTTAGTTTATTTAAAACGTACTTGATCCGAAAGGCATTTATATGCAAGCTGTCAATGGGAGCAAAGCATTTCCTTCCTATAAAGACAATTTAATATAAGCAAAATGGAGAGAAAGAAGATTCTTCAAATTGTAAGAACTCCTTGCGAAGGTGAAGCCTGTGTGTTACGGGAAGGGATTATCTAACCCAATGCACAATTTGTTGTGTTGATTTTTTGAAATGTTAGAATAATAGATACAGCTGCCATAACTCATAACTTAGAGTGCACTCTTATTAAAAGGAAAAGAAAAACTTTTCAAATTTTAAGTACTTTATTTCCTGAGCATGCGTTCTTCATGCAAAATTATCCCGTGAGTGTGTTTCCAAGGTTTGTCATCCTGTGAATGTGAAGCTCTATGCTTTCAGGAAACACACTCCCAGAGCAGCTGGACAGCCCTCAGGAAAACAAGCTCACGTAGGTAAAGCAGCTAAGCAAGTGTTACATTGGAATTACACAGTTACATATATTGCATTAAATAAACAAATGCAATTAATTACATTTTAAACAAGCAAACCCTTAAGTCTTAGGAAACTTGAAAAATTAAATTGTTTGTTTGATTTGAACATATTGAGATAATATTAGCACTTAAAAATTAATTTCTGGTATTTCATGACAACTGCGACTCAAAACATGCACAAATCACAAGCAGATAAAGTTTGAGAGGATACTGATCTCAAACTCCAACTAGCAGCTGGTACGTTCTTGTAGCTGAAGGATTTTAATTTCACTGTTGAATCGGATAATGAAACGTCTGCACTACTCTCACTGTTAATTAATGCACTAGTTGATCTGCGCTAGCTAGACCAGGACGACATATTTTTTGGGTTGCCTGGGTTGTTTGTATTTCAAAAATTATCATCGCTGACTTTTTATAATTATTCGAGCCTAGCTTCTTTTTTTATTGAAATTCTAATTGCTGCTGCCAACTTTGTGGAGAACAAAGTTAACTTCATCACAGTGTTCCAATCACAAATAACACCCATTTCTTTCTTCTAACCATGCTGCAGGTCTACTGGTCACATTTGTCCACACTGCTCTTCCAGGAGAAGTCATGGAAACTCTAAATGTTTCGACAATTTATGCTTTGAGCTTCAATGAGCTTTTGCCTTGATGCTCTGAGATGCCACCGTAGTACTTACTAGAATCTCCCTCTCCTTGCAGAACCTGCTACTTGCTTAGAAACTTTAATATCCTGATTCAGGTCAAATTTCTTTTTGATTCTAAATTTCTTCTACACAGAGTTAATATCCTCCTCCTTCCTTCCTCTCTCCCTTATATAGGTTTTAAATAAAGGATTTTTCCTATGCCATGCCTCAGGATATGGTCTTTTTGGTCATTGCTATCTTCATAAATCATTATTTATTAATGAATTGCTAACTCGTTCTCTATGGTGATGGTATACTTCAATATTCAGCATTACTTTTGTTTCAGCCTACCTTCACTGTTCTTATTAAGTTGCATGGGAGATACTCAAAATGTATTTTAGGTTTTTCTCAACTATTGTAGCCACTCTGTTCTTGAACGTGGCCTTGGGGCACATCTCAGATGTAGTACAGTTCTTTTTATTAGATCTATCCTTTTTTGCATTGTGTAAAATGGAAATTCCAGTATTTTTAGCAAAGAGTGTTGCTCTTTAAAAACTGAGGAGAGGGAGGTCTTTATCAATGCATGTAGAAGACTATTATTACCTTCTTGAGTAATGATACCAGTATGTCTGAATATCTCTATCTAATGGTACTCCAAAACTATCTTGACGTTTTTGCTGACATATTAGAGTTTTAGTAGAGCTATATATAAATTATCTAGCCACAGCCAAATATTAGGTCTTTCAAAACCATCTGGATCACAGAGTGATATACATGCATATCCCTCATTATTGTTAACGAGGCCTCCTCTATAACACTAAGAATATGGATGTTTAAAATCTCATTAAAATTTTAAACTATTATACCTCATCTCTTTAGGATTACTTTTTTTCTCTGAAGAAAAATACATGGCACACACACATTCCTTTGTGAAGTGGTTTCTAGCTAAGCTTCCACTTGAAATCCCCAAAAGTGCAAAATACGCATTACTTCTCCTGACCCTCCTCGTGTGCTTTCTTCCTCAGCTCTTGATGTTTTATTTCCCTTCCAGTTTTCTCCTCAGCTTGCAACCGCACATATCTCATCCTAACTTTCCTTGCAATCTCATAAGCAACCCCCAGAGCTGCTGCTCTGCAACAGCTGGCAGAAGCACCGGTGATGGAGAGCCATAGCTGTGCCACGGGGCAGAAACCTCCTCCCAGGGGAAGACTGCTTCAGGGCTTTAGGAAGCCCCAAATACTGTTCCTTTTACAGTCAGCCAGCCAGTGCCAGAAGCTGTAATGGATTCTCCCAAACCACTCAGACCTCCATGGTGTTACTGGGGCTCTTGCTGAAGACCATGTCCCTAGGTCATTTTCCTGGAGAGACGGGAAGGTCCACCAGCCACTGCTTGCTCCTTTCCCATCCCTTGCTCTGGCAGCACTGCTGCTCTGTTGACCAAACCCAAGCATCTACAGTGGGGTTTCACCTCTCCCAGAGCTGTGGGTACCCCAGGAGCCAGCAGATCCTGCTCAGAGCTTGTGTCTTAGACATTCAGATGGACAATTTATGCCCATTTTATGGATTCAGCTCCAGAGTAGCTAGCTAATTTTGGCCTTGTCAACCTCCCGCCTTGCACAGGGACTGGCCAGGTATCTCCAGTGAAATATCGCTGTCCCCAGGCCATGGCCTGTGCCAGGAGGGCAGTCCCACCTCTCACCTCTTTCCTGGTGGGGCAGGACCCCAGTGAGATGTTTGCTCTGTCAGCAGAGACCACCACCACCACCATGTCCCAAGCAGGCTGCAGTCCTGCTGGAGCTCCTATCAGGGTAGCTTGCCTACCTTGGTGTTAGACGCCAAATTATTTTGGTTTATTCTACCTGTGACATCCAGTTTGTGCTCTGGAATCTTTTTTAGCTTCTTTATGCCAAGTAACTTTTTTTTTTTTTTTTGCATAATAGATTTTAACAATTACATTTTAACTCTTGATTCTCCCTGAGAAACTTGAAAAATGTGATGTTTTGAATTTATTCTTCAAAACAGGAGAGTAGGGAAGGAGTTGGATCTTTTACCCCATTTTATCTGTGACCGGGAGCTCCTACAGCTCTGCTCCAGAAACACCCTCCTATATTTCCAGTAAACCCTCACCTGCAGGTAAAGTTGCAGCATGGCAGCGATGCCCCGAGTGGGCGGCGATGGGCCAAGCGGCTGGGGCTGCGGTGGCTTTCCTGGCAGACGGGTCCCGGCAAGGCAGCAGAGGCACCGAAATGTCTCCGGGAGGACACTGACAGCCTCGTCTCTAAGCGCAGGTTCACATTCTCATTCCTTTTTCCTGCTACAGATGTTTATTGCATTTTCTGCGTTGGGGCCCAAAATGGATAAATCTTGCAACTTCCTTCTGCAGAGTTTCATAAATAGAAGCAAAAAAAAAAAAAAAAGAAAAAGGCAGGGGAAAAGAAACCACGAAAACCCTAGAGCCCACTCCCCCCGTTGTGTCTCTGCGTGCCTCAGCTGCACATCATACATGCGGAACATTGAACCATCCTCTTAAATATTATGACATGGAGAAAATCACATTGTGCTTTAACCTATCAACAAAGGAGCAAAGCAATTACAGAGCTAAACACAGTCGAGGAAGACCCAATAAAGAGAAATCCAAGAAAATTTGGTGAAAATTCTTAAGGGGCCTTACAATGTTTAATCATGCTTCAGGCCTAAATTAATATTCTGCTTCTAATTCAAAAGACTGAACCACAAAGGTACATCTTTTGGGTATTTTTAATAACCATAGTACAACACACTGTGAATTAGCAGCTGGTCTGACTGGTATTTTACTTTTTCTTTGCTTACTCAAGTAAAGCAGTTAATATTAGTATAATCATCAAACTAACATTAGTCAGACAGAAGGACAGATTTTTTTCTGTATTGTAATGCAGAATATAGAAAAAAATTAAACCAAGATTTAGAAATTCCTTTGTGTATTAGTTTAAATAATTTTTCTTACGCAGTTTCAATAAAATTAAAAAAAATCTTTGTTATATTCCTCCATTTTATAAAACAAATAGATTAAAGAGTACATAAACACACGGAAGACAGTAACCTGATGCCCAGTGGGTGAGAACAAAGAGCCCACCACGTGCTACTACCTACTACTACCCAAGTGACATGAAAAATATTTATGGAAACAAATCCAGCCTGTTTAAACCTGATAGAAAAATACACTCGACTAAACTCAAAGTGCTGATTAGTAGATTTATTTCTGTTTCTAAAATAGAGGTAACCTTCTGGTCATTGTGCTTCCTGCTTCAGCCCCCAGTATTTGCAAAGGTAGTACTGGATTAGATGCTTGGTTTCACGTCTGGTTTGTGGAATAACCTGTCCAACTAATATTTATTTATCCGAGTTGTAGATGGACTGTGAATAATCACATACAACTGTCAAGGAGAAAGATATTTTTCCTTTAAATACAGAAGAAGCAGAGACTGGAAAGCTCAAAAATGTTAAACAAAAGTACATTGCCACTCTAAGTTGTTAATGGTGCTCTGTCGTTGAAGAATAGCCCAGGACATCAAATGGAGCTCACAGACACTGCAGAGCTAGCCTCACCTGGAGCTTATGCCACGTGTGGGTTTCTAGCTTGGCCACCAACAGAGAGCCACAAACTTCAGCACATAGGTCCCCAATTTCATAGCATTCCTACTTAAAATTGCAGCCAAAGGAGCCTGAAGCCACATTGACCACATGCAACATTTTATGGAATTAAACTGCTACTTCTGCTCATCTTGCGTTGCATTTGTTGTACAGAGAAGAAAATAACAAGTCTATGTAGACTTCTCCCGCGGGGAAAGCGCAGCGACGAGAAGGCTATTTCCTACTGCCAGGAAGGCAGCACAAGCCCCGGCCC
>NW_010542134.1:0-17377 GCF_000687285.1 Phaethon lepturus
GATCCAGCCTGTCCAGATCTCTCTGCAGAGTTGATTTTTCCTAGCAAGTTAAGGCTAACATTTTGACCCATCACAAATACGCTTTGGACACACTGCTAATATGTTTTCACAAGATTCAGTAATACTTCAGTAATAATTCAGTAATTCAGTTAGGCATTTGGGGTGCCACAGGCCAAAAATTTCAAAATTACAATAACAAGGTAAATGCGTTTCTGAGGCCCACATAGAGTATAGAAGCAGCAATTCAAATCTGTCCTGCTTTGGGCTGGGATAGAGTTAATTTTCTTCCTAGTAGCTGGTTTAGTGCTGTTTTGGATTTAGGATGAGAATAATGTTGATAACACACTGAATTTAGTTGTTGCTGAGCAATGCTTACACTAAGTCAAGGACTTCTCAGCTTCTCATACCACCCTGCCAGTGAGGAGGCTGGGCGGGGTGGGGGGCACAAGAAGCTGGGAGGGGACACAGCCAGGACACCTGACCCAAACTGGCCAAAGGGATATTCCATCTCATATGACATCATGATGAACAATAAAACTGGAGGGGAATTGGTCGGGGGGCAATAGCCACTGCTTGGGGACTGGCTAGGCATTGGTCATCAGGTGGTGTGCAATTGCACTGTGCATCACTTATTTTACATATTCTTTTACCATTATTATTGTTATTATTATTGTCCCTTCCTTTTCTGACCTATTAAATTGTCTTTATGTCAACCCACAAGTTTTACCTTTTTTTCCGATTCTCTCCCCATCCCACTGGCAGGAAGTGAATGAATGACTGTGTGGTGTTGAGCTGCCTCCTGGGTTTAACCACAACAAAATCATTACACAAAATATTTTAAAGTTCTATATGCCTGATGGGACTTTAGCAACAAATATGTCTGTTATAAGTATACTAGGGAGGGAGACAAGCATACCAAAATAAAATGAAGAAAACACAGCTTTTAAAATGAGCACTAGAGAGAAAAGTACCCAACTACCAGTGATCAGTAGCAAAGGTTTTTTCCTCATGTAGGAACAAGGTCCAGTTTCACTTGCCAAAGGCTAATTTCCATTTTAACTACTTCAAAGCTTCCTACTCTGAACAATAAAATGTGCTAACTAATTAGAACCAAACCCATTTTACCAGGAAGAAATCAGTCTGAGGTTACTGAAACTTCCTGGAATGTTATTCTACATCCTACTTTGTATGCCTCAATCTGTGCTGACACTTTTAAAATAATAATAATAACGCTGTTCAACTCCATTTCACATTGCCTGGAAAGTTTTAAGCCCACTGGGAAATACAATGTTCAAACATTTCATTGCTACTTCAAAAAAAAAATAAACAAAAAACCCCCTCAAAACTAGCATCAATCCAAAAATCTATATTGTCTAAATAAATCTGTGCAATATAAAGGCTTCTTTCTTCTGGAAGGGGTATTGGCTCAAATTAATAAATATACTAAATACATTTCAGGCTGGCGTAAAAAAATGCATATATTATTTGCTCTTTACATTGGAGTTGGGGGAAAACAAACTCTTCTATTTTTATCATATTTAATTGGGGGAAGAAAAAACACAGGAAGGCAGAAACTGAGTAATTGAACATCCCAAAGATGATTTTGGCACCTTTTACAGAATCAAAGGGTATGGAGAAAAACAAGGCAGTAGCAGCATAAATGGAGAGTCCCCAGGCTCTAGTGGTTAGATGTTCATTAAACGTCTTTTATGCCAAACTTACAGCAGAAGTCTGGGTCTTTATCTTATGCGAGTGTCCTTAAACCAGTGCCTTATTTCTTTGTGTCTCAGAAAATAATTATTTATCTGTAGAGGAACATGAAAACAGTCATACGGGATCAGATCAACGCTCCATTTAACCTGATATCCTATATCGGTAGTGGTCAACAGCAGATGTTTAGTGTGTCTGCTTTTCTTTGCTTGCTGCACAACCTTCCCCAGGATAATCTCCCAGTTTTTAGAAAAAAGAAAACACTGAGAGATTCTCAACCAGAAACACTACATAGCTCAACAGGCTATTGTCAAGAGAAACAAGAAGCCCAAGTTTTCTCTCCCCAGACAAGGGAAAGAAAAAAAAAATAAACTTGATTTCTCACATCCCAGTGTGAGTGCCCTTACGACTGCATGACAGCCTACTGTGGGAAGTAGTGAGAGAGGAAGGGGAAGGAGTCAGTCATCATCTTTGCTCTATTTTTTATTTAAAATAGTTGATAGTCTCCAATAGATTCCTTTCATCTTAACCACAGAGTTTCATTTTAGAAAGGCTAAAATTAACTATTTCACTTTTTTGGTTATTTGCATGGGCTTTTTGCTGAAAGCATTCACAGAACTGGATCTGGATGTGTGAAAAGTCTCAAGGTAATGAATATATTTTTCTTTCTTTTTTTTTTTTTTTTTTTTTAAAAGGGTCCATTGGAACAACAAGAACAAAAAATTGCTTGGAAGCACTGCTAAAGTAGTAACAAAATTTTGGGAAATAAATCCTCAATTCATTTGAAAAAATTAATCCTAGAAGAGAGGAACCTATGTGTTCTTCCCCATACTGCACATCTAAGTGGCAAAGATACAAATAAAATATTAACATATTGACTTTAGATGCAATGTAAACTATTATCTCAACCATTATATCTTGAAAACAAAATCTAATCTCTCAGTTTTAGCAATTTGCATAAAAATATCAGGCTACTCAATAGTCATAAATCCTTCCCATTCCAATATTTCAGGATAAATAATAATGTCAAAGGCTGCTGCAGATGCTGACACGAATACGAATGGCCTTCCCAAAAACAAAGGGATGCAGGAAGAAATTTGGATAGATAGTAAGGAAAAGAGAAGTGATCACATAATTACTGTAGAGACAGCAGAGCAAGAATCAGCTCTTGTGCCGTACTGGACTAGTCTTGTTTAAAAAGAACAACAGCAAGTTTTGAATACTTGTACCCAGCAAGCACAATCATTTGGCTTTTCTGTTGTATCTTTACAGGCAATCTGATACTTGCTGTAATTAAACCCCTCTGACTCAAAAGATCAGAGATATCCACAGACATTCTATCTCAGGTTGTTATTTTTCTATTAGAAATGAACTGTCTGTACTGCTGGCCTCAATCCACTTTTCTGTTGCAGAAGGTGGTAAAAAAATTCCTAAACTCTGTTATCTCCCTCCAAAATACTCTTTCAATTCTCCTACTGTTATATCTTAATCTCCTCCCTCCATGTATTAGTTTCTTTTCTAAATCGTCTCCAGTTTCCTTCCATTGATCACTGGGCACATTCAAGGAAGGACTAATACAAAGGCTGGGAAAAAACCTCATAGGCATAGTCTGGGGCAAGGCATTCTGGCCTCTGAACGTATTCTAGAAGAGTAGTAATTTCTAAAAGAAAAAAAAAAAAAACCAAACAACAACTTTAATTTTGGGTAATTACTTTTTTTGAGTGTGCGAATGAAGAAATGTTCCAGAATATTATATTCTACAGTAGCTATGACAGTTAATTTGTATAAATATACTCTTAGACTTGAGACCTGTCTACTTAAGAGACTGTGAAAGTACAGAGACAGACATGCAACAAAAAGGATGGGGTTTATGGCAGAATTGTTTCTGCAAAGTCTCTTTTCACAAAAGCATTATTTCTCCAGCATCTGGGTTTGTCGTTCTTGTGGGCGCAATGCCAATGCAATCTGTTTGAACAAGCACTGGTCTATTCGGCAGAAAAATGTAGTAAACGTTTTGGCTCTAAACTGTTGTGCATACAGCTAAGGGTATGCATGGTTGAATGAGGTAATACCACTGCTTTGGGAAATTAATAGTTGTAAGCAAAAGGTAATTCTGTTGCAAAGGTAACAGATTGGAAAATTTGACACTGCTGTATGTTATATACAAAAACACACTTGAGTATGCTGACTTTGTACAACGACTTTAGTTTTTATTAAAACAAAGAAGCGATGCCTAAAAATCAGAATTCTCTACAAAACCATTGCCATCAGTAAAGAGAAATCCCAAATCAGAGGTTCAGAGCCTACAAAATGTTACATCATTAATACAAGTCACAACATGATACTGTTGCACACTGAGCGAAATAAACGTGCTGTATCTGCGTATTAATCATTCCATGTCCACATGCTTCCCTCGCTACACAAAGTTGGAAATGCAACAGATTCTTAAGCAGGGGACAGACACCAAGCATTCTTGTATAATAAAACCTCTTGGCTAAGAGAAAAGAATGGAGGCTGCTTATGTCAGCTGTTTCTTCAGAATGCATCCACCTCCTCCATTAACCAACTTTATACTGAGAAGTACATTTTCCTTCTCTTTTCATAATTTCACCACCAAAATTGCAGCTACCTGCCTTCAAAGAGAAGATGACTGGACTTTAAATACAGATCTCATAAGCGATGTAATAGACTTGATGCACTTACTCTTTACAGTGGCTCATTTTTAAACAAAGGGTGTATAAATAAAACTCCCTTATTTATTATTTAATTGTTGTTTCATTTTCCAGTTGCACTAGCCAATTCCCAATATCCATATCCATGTAATTAGTATTACATGCTTCAACATCCTCAGATACATCATTATGTAAAACAGAGTAACATAGATAACAAGATAAATTTCCAGTGATGACTGTTTTGAACAACCAAGTAAACTTTACCATCCCTTTACCCATGTCAAAATTCTCTGGTCCTCAGCCTGCAAGAGACTTTTCTCTAGCTTCATGTTTTTGCATTTCTGTCTGCTGTCAGCATCCATCAAAGCCCTTCGTGGTTTGGAGCACAGCTGTTGGGACAGGCTGATCCTCACCCTGTATCGCTCAACAGCATTTAGATGAGCTAGGCTGATGGGATTTTCCTTTTGCAGATTTCTCAATTCAGTACTCTTTTCCCTAGTATTAAATCCTTTTATACACCATCAGAGCCAACAAGAATTAATCTTTGCAGAACATAATGCCTTTTTATTCTGTATATGACAAGCTTTTTGCATAGAGAATTTTTAGTTATTTATGGGAGTAATCAACATAAGTATCTTTCCAGATAGTTCTTAAGTATCCCACATCAATGGTCTAATTGGTTTTAGTAGTCTTCAATCCCTCTACTTGAACCAGGCAGATATCCCAATTGCAATCTCTATAAAATGATGACAAACTAAAGAGTTTTAGTTTTCCCCATATATGGTGCACTTACTCTATCCTAAAAATGAAAACCTTTGTGGTGTGTGCATAGATCAGCTGAATGCCATAAACTGAGCTATCCCTCACCATCCAGCACTCCTTTGATTTTTTCTTTATCTTCTTTATTTATCCAGTAATTCTAGGGACCAGAAAGTAACAAAGAAAAGAGTCTACAGCAACATAGCACAATGAAACCTCAGTCTTAACAGGCCTCTGAGAACTTCTTAGCAGAAATAAATAATAAATAAATCATAAATAATAAAAATAATAAAAAATAATAAAATATGTATTACAAACATCTCTGGCAAACATATATATGAGGTGGCCATTCTGAAAGGGAATAAAAGGGACACAAACTTTATCTATTTCACAATTCTGTAACTTTTAGGACACCATATTCCCGCAACAAAGCATGGCTAACTAGAGGGGCCTCCAGAAGAGAGAAAGGCAAATCACCTCAAATGTACCAAGTATTCCTAGGGAAACACTGAACCAGCTGTCAAAATTTGGATTAGCAGAAGTAAATCAGACATCACCTCTGTACTATTAGGATAGAAACTTATGAAAGGCATCTACCTATAATACTGGTGGTATATTAATTACTACATCTTTGTTTTCTTCAGTGGAGAGTTGTTTCCTTTTACAGTTTAATACATTTTGTAGTTAACCTTTCAGTTTCATTTGCCAGTTCTCACATGAAAGCCCAGTGCCAAATGATAAAACTCATTTTCTATTGGAACATTGTAAAATTATTTCTATTCTATTCTATAGTAGCTTCCAGACCTCAGCCTGTGATTTTCACTCCAACCTCTCTATAGTTCAGTATACCACCTTTGAAAACCTCTGCATGGTCTCTCAGTATTAATACATTTTTCCTCCACTGAAAAGTAACTGCATGATAGCATAATTAACAGCAGCTAATGCAAATATAAGATTAGCCAACTTACGGCAATCAAACATTTGACAACATCAGTATCTTCCTCTTTTGGTTAAATGGAAAAAAGAAACTGCACTAATTTCATTTTGTTGATGCTTTGTCACTCTGTAGCTAGCAGTAAAGAGCTTGAATGCTTGTCGTATAAATGCATAAACATAATATTCTATGAATTTCCATTTGGGAATTTGTTTTTAAATGAAAATGCATCCAAACTGTCATATACAGTCATTGATTTTAGGTGCCCAACTAACGAAATCTCAAGACACTATTACAGTCTTGAAAACAGAGATCTTAAACTCTGCTGGGATTTCAACAGCTTTAAGTATAACTAAAATTAACAGTTCAGGCACTCCTATCACTAAGGGCAGCTTCCTAGAAATTTAAGTGAATTTTAAGTCACACAATTATTAGTGTACCAAACAGTAGATATAAACCACCCATTTACATCATATTTGATGTAAAAATGAAAGCTTTCTCCTCAGGGTGACCTTTGCCAAAATAATCAGGGGGTTCACATACACAGAAGATACCTATAAAATGGAGTAAACAGTACTTCCCTATACCACTGAACATTAGGGAGGTAAATTCATACACAGCTGCTACCTAAGACAAAACAACAACTCCATTTAAAAACAAAGCCATTTAGAACAGAGAAGCAGCTCCAGACCTATCAGCACTTTTGTTGTGTTCTTAAAAGAACTAGTCAACAGCTACTGAGTCAACTGACTGAAACTGAAGAGACAAACACCTGAATCTATATGTAACCAAGCACCATGTGTCCTTGCACCATCACCACATCCATATGGCTTGGGGGAAGGCAGTGGCCAACACTTATCACTCCACACTAGCACAGAGATGACTGAAAATACTTACATGAAAAGCATGTCATCCAGAACCAGAGCAGTTAAGCAACAGAAGAAAATGAACTAAGCAAAAGAATGAATGAAATCAAACAAAAAGCAGCTTACATAAGATTTACTACTTCATTGCTTCTTCAGTGCTACTCTCTTCAGCACAGCTAGCATCTAGTCTACATGGAGCTCAAAGTGTAGGAGGGCTCTGCTGGTCTTTTTTCTGTTGTTGTGTAACATACACCTACAGTTTTGAAAAACAAACAAATGATTAAAAACATGTGCTTTGCAGGACTCTATATTGCATGTTTTGCATGTCACAACAGAGCAGGGGCTCTGTGTTTGCATGTGCTAAGGAAATTTCCACTCCACTACAGCCAAACAGTAATCCTGTTTGATTGAAGGGGCTTAAAATGATTAGTAAATGCATTTGTTTCTAAGTTGACTTCCCTAGAATACTGTCTAGGTTTCCTTGAAAATTGCATATCCTAGGAAAGAAATCTTCACTAACAAAGAACAAAAACCATAAAACATGAGAAAATAATACACACGAACATTCACATCACTTCACTACTTTTTTACCTCCCTATATGCCATCTAAATGTAGAACAAAGCTTTCAGGAACGTAAAAGTAATTTGTTCAGCTCTAATCACTTCAGCTGTTTTGATGTATCTACATGCATACTTAGCATAATGCCTAGACAGAATTATAGATTTCAGACTGGAACTACATTGATAATCTGATCTTTAATCAGGGATAGCTGAGCTGTCTACAAACAGCAGGTGGTTCTATAAACCATACTGCTCTGAGACAATCAGGAGCAGAATTTCAGCCTTCCCTCTTAATTCTCTATTTCTTCTTGGTTTAACAAGACAGATGCTAGAATTTAGACTATAGGTTCTTTCATGTCAACTTTTACAGCCACCTCTTAAAGAATACACTCCAAAGAAATACACTTCGCTTCACAATATGTCACTTCCATAGTAAATATTTTTGCGAAACAAAGTTCACATATACAAAGAAGAAAATTTTTAAAATTCTGTCCAACACCTACTCACTTGAAAACAAAGCCTACTGCTCTAAATGAAAAGTACTGAATCACACTACCCAAGCTTATTTCCTGCAAAGCAGCATTGCTCATAAGAACAAAGCTATTCAGTTACAGCGCTGTATCTCAGTTCCTCCATCAGCAAGTTCTCCCTCATAAGGAAAATTATTTTCTCTTTCCGAATAAAACTGAGATATATAACACTGCTAATTAAGTCTGCGTAACACTTAGTACTGTGTCCCATCTTCCAGATACACAAAATGCAGAACTCTTCTTCCACTCTCCTAAACTATAGCGTAGGATGTAGCTATGAATGATAGCACCCTTATCCACTTTCTTCCATCACTATGCCTTCCCTATATCCTTGTTATTTGACTATACTGATGCTTTTGACATTAGCCCTCCCTCCACATTCTCTGCCTGCCATTTTCATCCTACTTCCTGCATAAACACCGCCACACTCCCCTTTCCTTTGCAGGTCTTGTCAGTTCTGATTCCTCTGACCTTCTTTAGGCTTTTGATGCATTTCCTTATCCCCTCCTTAATTCTTCAGCCTATACACCAATTCCTGACCCCCCCACTCCTCATATACCATCACGGTATATCTGCCTCTGGATGACTCCCTCAACTCCCAGTTTGACTAATTCAGATTCCATTTTCTCACTCTTCACTTTTGCCTCATATTACCTCTTAGACATTTCAGCTATTACTTTCGGAGCCTTATTTTTTCTTTACTCGCATTGTTTGCTGTTTCTTAGCCAAATCTACTCCTCCACTTAATCCCTACATTGATGTAAACTTCATGAAAGAAATCTGGATTTAGTCCAAATAAAAGCAGCTGGTAGTCATCTTAAACACAGCAAATCTCATACCTAATACCAAAACTCTTCCAGCTTAGGTCTCTATCCCCACCAGGAGAAACTGCATACAATAAGCATTCTGCATACAGAAGAGCTTGAGCTTGGTACTCACAAATGTGAGACTGTGTGGGAAAAGGCTAGGAAAAAAAAGATAAACAATCCTACCATCAGCTTACAATAAAATCAACAGTTACAACAGCACACTTCTGTTTGTCCCATAACTTTATCTACAATTTCAAGCTGGGTTTAAGGAGGAGGGGAAAAAAAATCTGTCTCAGTTAAAATGGACTAAACCAGAGATTTTAGCTTTACATGAAACCTGGGTAAAATCACCTTCTACAATTTTACAAGTATGATTCTCAGTAATTCTGTTTTTCTAGGAGAAATTGCCAGCACCAATGCAAAAGTAAACAAGGAGACACACAATTTCCCCGATGTGAAGTTATTTCAAATCTAACTATGCTACAACTTAAAAAATTAAAGCAAACATGAAAGTACTATCTTCTTGCATACCAGTAGCAGTTGCTGTAAATACTTGTTTACGGTATTTCTCAAGCACTTCTAGTCACTTTGCTAGCCTGTCGCTCACCCAGGGATACTTGCAATCTTTGAGTAAGAACATCTCTTCTCCTCAATTCCAGAGTTGTGGTCTGCATTTCTGCATCCATTGCAATCATTTTTACTGGCTGTAAACACTTATCCTCGTCTCTTCATCCCTGCTTTTTTAACCCTCTGTACTTAGATATTATCCTAATCTTCAGAGGATTTTGCTAGTTACCATCCTAGTTCTTTCAGAATCCTAGAAAATAAGTTAACCAGCCTCAACAAACTAAGTGTTTTAAGTTCACACTTCCGTTTATTGCTTTGCTTACTTGCATCTCTATTTCTGCTATCTATTTTACCTTCTCCCACACTTGGAGCTCAAAAACTGCAGCAGAGCATTTATATTTGGCAATACTACATTATCTTTAATACTACTACATTCTAACTGCATGTTATCCTTTCTTTTTCTCCTCACAGCTCTATGTGTTTAAAGAGTTTTTGTTTTCTTTACTGCCTGCTGTCTTTCCTAAAGAAACCTGACTTTTGCAAATATGTCTTATCTTTACACATACTCTTTAATGCTAAACTATCCTCCAACTACCTGTTTTTTTCTTACTATTGCTGACAGGCTCTGCTCATGTTGTGATGTTCTTATTGGGGTGTTTCAAGTCTGTAGTTTTGCCTATAATTTTCCCTTTTCTGGGGTATTTCATGAACATTCTTCATGCTTTAGTATATAAACTCTGCAGTTCTGCTGACCTCACTGGCTCTCAGTTTAATGACTTTTTCCCTAAATACAACTATTTTTCCTTGTTTTGCCGTGGTTTTGCTTTTATTTTCTTTGTTTTACTTTTAGTACACAATGAATTGAGCCCTAACCATTCAACAAATGCTTCACTTGTTTCCAGCCTCATCCACAACATTCATTTGAATCCTGCCCTTAAATCAGCGATTCTCACATTAGCTTCTCCTGCTTCTACCCACTTCCTTCTGTAGAAGTCAACATCTTGGCTTGTCATCATAGATGCCTGACCATAATATGGCTGAAATACAGCTTTTATTTTTTCCTCTTGCACTCTTCCTCCATGCTTGTAGTGTTAGCAGACAGCCCGCTTTACCAGACCATAACCAACAGGTCTCAAATTGAAACCTGTCTATCATCAACCATGTAGATCCCTTCTGCATAGTATCACTACAATATAGCCTTTCACTCTAAGATAAGGTTTTTACCCATGATCTTATAATTCAATTTTGATTGTTTCAACATTCCAGCCTTGACAAATACAGTCTTCGTCAGCCACATCCACTCATGACACTAAACCTTTCAGTTTGTCTTCTATGCAATGAATCCTTCTCCATACTTGTAACAGCACTCTCCTTTGCATTAAAAGTAAGACAGTGGTCTTTGACTCTAATACTTATTAATAGGCAACACCAATCATCTCTTGATGACTCATGACTACCCCTCCCTCTGGTCAGACTAACTTCAGCAATGAAGACTCAGTTGTTTTTTTTAGAATCACACCTTTGTGTTTTCCTAATAATGTTTAGTTGCTACATTTCTTAACACCACCTACGTTTTATAGCATCTGCAAACTCTGCTGAACTATACAGATCACTAAACATAGAATGAGAAGGGGAGCGAGAATGGATATCCCCACCGCTGGAGAAGCTGCCGCAAGAATTCACCCAGAGAACATGTCTTCTTCCCACTCTAGCAACTTCATGAAGAATATAACATTTATTTAGAGCCAATGAGGACTGCAGGCAAGTGCAGACTTTTGCCGCTAGCCCATCCATGAGACACGCCCCAGCTTAGCGTGAAGCCCATCTGAGCCCCAGCCATGGCTCTAGTACCATGGACAGGGCTGGGCCAAGGCTGCTGCAGGGGGGGCAAGGCTAGGGGAGTGCCATGGAGGTAGGGTAGAGCACCGGTAACCTCTGTAGCAAAAGAGTTTCAAGAAATTAAGAAACATAAGGAGACTGTAAACATTGAGAAAGTATAGAGAAGCTTCACACAAAAGGCAATAGAGGCAAGAGCTAACCTAAGCAGGGCTAGGCCCAACTTTTCTGGAGCTTCAGGTGCAAAGGTTAACTGTTTCTGGAGAAATAGGGCAGACTGGTCCTTGTGGGTTGTTAAGAAGCTGAAGTACAGGAGTTTAGACAGGCAATGGTTGCATGTAACATATACATATATAAACACACACATAGAAGGTGCAAATTATAAAAAACATAGAAGATTTAAGAGTTGAACTAAAATGTTTAAGAACTACTACTCTAACGCGTATGAATAAATAGAAACCACTTCATGGTGTTTCAAACACAGTACACTAGTTAGAAGCACCCAGTTTTCTTGGATTCCTCCACTTCAGCCATATTCATCAGCCTGTCCACCTGACACATGGACTGTAAGCATTCTGGAGCAGGGATTAGGCTTTTGTCCTGTGACTTTGCAATGCCTTTCAGAACGAAGGCCTCACGCCTAGCACTAACCTTTACACCTAGCACTGCTGTATATTATAGTACAAAGAGAACAACATGAAGGTGAGAAGAGGAAGTGAAAGTGGGTTAAACCTAAGCAGAATTAGCCACTTTCCACACCTATCCTCTTCTAGCATCAGCACAAAGTACACTAATCCAGATAAGGTGGTTCTGAGAAATGCAGTGGCACTAGGGAAAAATCAAGACAAAAGCCACAGTTAATAAAAATTCTTCAGAAATGTACATATTTTCCATTGATCCTTCTATGGGGAATGGGGTCATTTGGTGATAGGAAGCAGATGCATCATTGGATGCACCAGGGTAAGGTGCACAGCAATCTACTTGTATGGCTTGAAATTAACTGACTGCACATTGTCTGTACTTTAAAGATTTAAACTCTGTATTTTAAAATATGCACAAAGCTCCAGCTGAAGACTTACAGTTTAGCTCCTGTATTTCTGCAAGTTCCGTCCTCTATATTCCTCTCAAAAAGAAAAAAATTCCCACACTCCTTTCGAAATCATCATGCCATTTGTGTCATAATGACTTTTCCAGAAACCTCTTTGGATGCTGATGACAGAGAATCACGATTCCAGAAAGGAAGCAGAAGTGGAACACAAAAAAAGTTTTGAACAACATGTATTTATGGAACTG
Organism: Phaethon lepturus; assembly: GCF_000687285.1. Classification (NCBI taxonomy): domain Eukaryota; kingdom Metazoa; phylum Chordata; class Aves; order Phaethontiformes; family Phaethontidae; genus Phaethon; species Phaethon lepturus. Next base: position 12,538 of record NW_010542134.1, read on the forward strand.
TATTTAGTAACGAGGTAAGAAAAGGGTGCAAATACATTCTACCAAAGAGCACATTATAGTAGGCACAAAGATATGATTTATTAAAATGAAGTGTACAAATAACAATAGTAAATTTCCCCAAAATGCACTGCAATATATGACATTTCCTACTACTTCTCAAAGTATACGAAAACACTTTCTTCACATAGCTTTCAAAAGCAAGTCACAATCATGTAGTATAAGATGACAGAACTCGAGTCCTAAAGACCTAACAAGCAAAAAATGGATGATGGGGAAAGTATAAGTTTTAAAAACACACATGTGTATGCATATACCAAGCTTCACATCTGCCCACCCTACCAAGCTGCTATTACCGCTCGTGCTCGTTAGCTTTGCAGAACAAAAATGGAACAGAGAGAATTACAGAATTTTAACGTACAAAAGGGAATGAAATTCAATAAGCATCGATCCCTTATGCCTCTCCAATACAGCTGAAAACTGTGGTATTGCCTTAAGTGGCAAGAAGTTGTTACCATTTCTGATACAAAAGCTTGCATTGTAAGTGACAGAGAGGAAGGAAAGGATTTGATACTGAAACGACATGCTGCATTCCTAGGATGGGAAATTACCCCCCCCCCAATAATCTTTGAAACTGTAAAATAACAATCATTGAGGTGCAATTATCATGGAATAGGACCCTACAGAACAAAGGCAAGTAGAGACCTGAAATTACAAATTATGACTGTAACATTAATTTCACAGATTTTACAGAAATTCCTGGAGAATTTTAAACAGACCCCAAACAATTAAAATCTCTTTCTATCCAGAGAACTATAACCATCTTTGGTACCACTACACTGGGTTTTTTTGATTGTATGTTTTACATCTTTCCACCAGATATTCATCCTGTCTACTTCTTATAGAATCATAGAAGGTTGGATGTGGCGCTTCAGGACATGGTTCAGGGGACACGGTGGCGCTGGATTAATGGTTGGACTTGATGATCTTGAAGGTCCTTTCCAACCTCAGTGATTCTGTGAAAAAAGATGTCTAAGATCATCAAGTACAACCATCAACCCAACACCATATTCATCCCAGTAGCAAGTGCTGGGGAGGGTGTTCCAGTAACCTATTAAACTTCACCTAGTGTTTCAATTCTCCTCTCTTTATAGAGAAATCTGTGCATGCAGTGAAGTTGAAGTAGGCAAGGTAGACTTTGCACCTGAAGTCCTGACCTAGACGGAAATGTCTTTAGCACATCAACTCTCTGCTACTCTCTTGTTTACACAGTAGCCTGCCCAACAGCCCCCTGCCGTTCTTTCTTGGTCCAGAAGTGCTGGACCATGATAAACAGGTAGAATAGAAATAAATGTGGAGGATTTTTATGGGCTTCAGTTCCAGTCTTTATTGTAAAACTTAATCTGTGCTTCAAAAAAAAAGTGGCACACTTGGATTCTACTTATTATATCACTCTATAAAATAGTTTCTAAAAGATCTTTAATAATCACAGCCATTAGGACCACTTTGCAGGCTCCATTACAGTTTAGGGACTATTTCATTTAACTTATAGCACATAAAAGAGAAAAGTCTATGTTCTAAGTAATAGCAGCCCTAAAATCAGATTTTTAAGCATTCATAGCTTAAGAATGGTCACCACATACTTTTAGATCCTGTGACCTTTAATAGAAACAGTCAACTAAAAAGACTGCATCTGTCAGACTAGATTACTGATTTAAAGCAACCCCTCCCCCAATCATGTGACTATGCTCTGCGCTCTATCAATTAAAACTTGTTTAATCTTTGCATGTATGATAGTGACTAAGACTAAACAGTAGGGCCTGCGACATATACTGCTCACTTGTAATTTTATTTTAGCAGAAGCTAAAGATTCCCAACATCTTGCTAAGCAACATCCTAATCTGAGAACAATGCAGAAATTATGATTCCTTTTCCTTTGAAATCACGTTGTGTTCCATGAGCATGCCTTCCCTAATCCCTTTTCCACTACAGAGAGCAAAGGATCAGATTCTCTTTCTCCAAGTGTTTGAATAGGCACCAGCTCCCCAGCTGCAATGCAGGTGCTTCTGGTGAGCTCAAAGGCTGTGATCTGGCGTCTGTGATTGGTGTATACAGTCACATAAAACAATAAAACTTAAAGTACTTTCAACTGATACTAAAAATCAATCATATTCTGCAACTGACAGAGGTCAGTTAATCCAAGTTCAGAAAACACTGGTTTAAGGCAATACCATTGCCCACAGAGACATATCGGTAAATTATACACTTATAATTGTCCAACATCTTATTGATTTCCTCACTTAACAAGCCTTTTCCACTCCATCACTGAAAGCAAGGCCTCATTAACTCAACTTTTAAGACACTATTAGATACCTGCTAATTAACCAAGACAGAATTACAAAACTGGTAGCCAGCAGCGTTAATGCTAAGTGCGAAAGACTTCCCATTGGGATCTGGAGACAGGTATCTGTGTTTACACAGAGCTGAGCTCAAGCTAACAAGTCACACCAGCCTCCACCTCCTGTGTTTCTGCACTGCCTCCCCCTGTGCCTCTGCTTCCACAAGTGCGTGAGGCTTGGAAGACTGAAGCTGGCTCCACACTGGCAGCTGCATAGTCCATTCCAAAACCAGATTCGCTGGGAAAAGTAGTTAAGAGACGTTCTCAAAGTTATCAGTATTAACCAGTTAATTTGTTGATTTACTACATGTATATGATATCCTGGAAAATGAAAACTTAACTGTGTTCAGTTAAGAAACTCGTTCTTACAGTCACTTGTTAAAATCAATGCATACACAAAGCATGGCTTCGACTTACCTATTAACTGTTTTGAGTAGCACATTCCCTAAATCATACACAGTCAGACTTTCCTAGTTTTCAGAACCATACTGTCTACTGCAACAGAGCAGCACCCACCGGACGCTGATGCTTCACAGTACTTGTTTGCATTTCCAGTGTCACAAGTTCTTCGTATTTATTACCTGTACATTTTTAGATACATTCTTTACTAAGTCTTAGTTCATAACAAGCTGATGAACTAATTCTTGCCTAGCCTTTTAGAAAAAAGGTGCTGAGCACAGACTTCTCTGTTACACAATTTATAGAGAGCTTTTTATCAAAGGATCACATTTAACCTGAAAAACCGGGCATGTCATGCTAAAGGACCTCAGTATTTCCAAACCAAAGAAGTCTAAGTCTGAAAAAAGATTTCACGGTTTTGAAACCATTAAAATTTATTTGTTGGTCTGGATAAATCACGAAGAAAAAAATTCAGTAGTCATTTCAACACAGGCTTTAGGACAGCAGCACAAACAGGCAGCAACTGCTGCTATTTTGCCAGAAGTGCTAGATAGATCAATACTATAACAGCTACAGCCAGTGCAATCTCCCATCTCCTGCCTTGCAAACTTTACTTAGATCTCTAAGACACTAGGCATATTCTTTATCATCGTTATCATAAAAGATAATTTTTGTACCTACGCTAGCAGATAGTGTCTAATATCCAAAATATGCAGAGATACAAACAAAGATTTAACATAGTGAACAAATTTCTTTAAAAAAATAATCAGACAGCAGTGTATCAGAGATATGGCACAAAAACAAATGTGAAGCCAACAGATTAAATAAGAAAGGAATCCACCATAGTCAAATGTTTAAATGCGTATCATTCGAACGTGAAAAAAGGTTTTTCAAGACGCAACTTACTGAGCTGAATCTCTAAAAGACTTTAAGATACGTGTTACGAAATTCATGCCATCATATATAAATTTTGTACATGAAAATGAAGAACAAAAACTTTTGTGCATGTTTTTTCTGAGAATTGCTATGACATTTTTGCAACCATAGAGCTTTAGAAATTGAGGCTTAGAGAAAGACCAATTTCAGTAAGGCTTGTAATAAAAATTCTAAATCTACCAAAACTGCTTTTGATTCAAATGCTTACACTAAACTTCGATTTTGTGTTAATTATTAGGCAACTCTACCTTACAACTAAAATGATTCACTATGATAAATATTCTTTAAGCGAAAGTTGCCTTTGATACAGAATTGTTGATCTTAAGACTATCAGGTTAATAAGGTATAATTAAATACAGGCATTGAAGTGCAAGCTTGCAGGGAAGAAAATTACCTCAGGAACAAAACAGTAATTCCTTCTGTGCAGATTATTTTGAATTCAACTCCTTGCTTTAGTGGTTTTGGGAACTGGCAAAACAGGAAAATCTTGAAAAGGGTGTTTAAACACCTAACCTGGGTTTTGTTCACTTAAGACACGTTAATAATCCATTGCTAGTGGCAGTTCTTTTGTAAGAAGGGACATCAACTACTGACAAGATTCTTTTTGCTGGAGAGGCTCTTTTTAAAAGATATGCTTACTGCAGAACAAATCAACTAAACACACACTGTAAGAACTGATGTAACAGGTAGATGCAGCAAATCAATCTGCATCACAAGTAAGATCTCCCCCCTCCCACAAGTTACTTCAGAGAAGCTGCTAGAGGAATCGAGAGATACAGACGCTTCTCGTTGCATTGTGCGTGTATGACTGGGATGTGGAATGTGCTCTCGTTGTGTTCAGACCTGTCCCACATTTCCCTCTGGTTTGAAACAGGAGGGAAAAAGCGCCTCTCTCCCCAGTTGCTGGCGGCCACCCTCCGTGGCCGGGAGGGCTCCTACCATCAGGTTCAACAGCACGTTTCGAGATTCTTTAAAGAAAGAAAAACAAACCGCTCTCTTCGCGAGACAAAAGCCCCTCACACGAAGTACCCGCAGCCCAGGCTGTCCAAGAGGAGGGAAAAAACCGTGGGCTCAGGCTCCCGTGCACCGAGGGGAGGCCGAGCCGGCGCT
>NW_010542135.1:0-241 GCF_000687285.1 Phaethon lepturus
CAGCTCACTCCCACCAGCCCGGCACTCGGATACCAACACGTGGATCAGGTTCTGTTTGTCGGTACTTCAATGACTAGAGTCGGTGTCTCCAAGAAAACCCCTAATGCTGGGTCAGGCACTCAGGGTGCATCCTTCGCTCCCATCGCCCCGGCCCCGTCCTGCTCGGTGGGGCAGGGAACTTGCTTGGGTGAAGAGCGAAGGAGGGGGAGGTTTGGGCCAGAGACTGTGGCAGGCCCCCCTG
>NW_010542135.1:305-1961 GCF_000687285.1 Phaethon lepturus
TGAATGCTGGCTGGAGAACTTCTCTCTAGAGCAGGCTGCAGAGAAGCCAACTATCTGCCTTAGAAGATGGAAAGTTGTTGGGACAAACCCCTCTGCTTCCAAGGACACTCCTTTTTGGATGAAATTCAGATCCCCTTAAGCAGATAAAACGTCTTTATGACTACGAGGGGCACTGACATGCATGGGTACCCCGATTCAATGGCCGCTTCTATAGACAATGTGGTCCAGTGAGCGACTGTTACAAAAAGCCCAAGGGCTGGCACGCCATGTCTCCTGCCTCTCTGCCCCATGAGCATCCTGAGCAGATCACACACGCCCTGACACCTACAGACCTGTCACCAGTCTGGAGCACAACCTGCGGTCCACTCCTCACTGGTGACAATCTACAGCGGTGACAAGCGTGGCCCCTGCCACTGCCGGATCTACCAGATTTCAAGACGATGAACCGCAGAGCCGCTTATCAGCACGGGCCGGAGGCTCAGAGCTGCGACACCCCTCCTGCACTGGCCCCGGCAGCGTGACACAAGCATATTCTTGGCACGTCTGAAAAATTAATCTTGGATAGCCTGAATAGCCAGCTCCCCTGGCGCACTGGCTCTGCCTGCTCTGACTTTCCTCTGGGTCGAGTGACCGCATGTGCGGACAGTCTATGCAGCTCCTCCGTAAATGCCCCAAAATGCTGAAATCACGCGGCTTTGGAAAGAAAATCTCTAGAAGGGGTCTGAGGAGATACATTACTATCCCTATGTCCATGCAAGCGGGGGAAATACACATGCGATGCAAGGTTCCCGAACCAGACAAAGGAGGTAATTTCCATTACAAAGAGAGAGAGAGGGTGCTGGAGTGAAAAGCTTCATTAGACTCAGAGAGGCAAAGCGATGGCAGTATACCAAGGTCACTTCTAATTTAGACCATCTAATTGGCAAACATGGCTCCAAATGGCTATCATCTCACAGGGCTCAGAATTAATGAAGCCCGATTATTTTCATTACCTTCATCCGAGATGGAGAATGAGACACAGAGTGAGAGGGAAAGGGGGGAGTGAGAGGGGGCGAGAAGGAGGGAGAGAGAAAAATTGAATGACAGCAGAAGGGAGAAAGCAGTAAGAAAAGACAATAGGAAAGAGGGGAAAAAACGTAAAGATAGCATGAGGGAGAAGTGAGGATGGCAGGGAGAGGCAAGAATTACTCTGGAGCAAGGGAGAAAAGAAAAAGATGGAAAGATGGCTGAAACACTGGGAAGATGCCCTAAACCGAGAAGGAGAAAGCTGACAACAGAAATGACGGGAGAGGAACGTGCAGAAGGATAAAGCTGGCCACGGGAGGAGGGAGAGCTCCCCGCTCCCGGAGGCTCTCGGGAACCCGTCCCTTCTCCCGGCTTGAGCCCATCAGTCTTGTCAATCGACTGTGCAGGCGAACTGCACTTCACCCTCATTAAGGGGCTCTCTGCTGAAGCGGCGCAGGCCCAAGATTAGCAAAGAGGCTGTTACATGGAAAGATGGCGATTAGACCTGCTTAGAGCGGCTGAAAGGCCACGTAAAATTAACTTGGCCACTTTTGTTCGCCGGCCCTACGGAAGGGAAGCAGCAGGAGATGGGGGGACGGCGGGAGCCCCTGCCCCACGCCACGCAGGGGTGCGGCGCGCGCTCCTGTCCCC
>NW_010542136.1:0-263 GCF_000687285.1 Phaethon lepturus
TCCTTTGCGCCCCGCTGCGAGACCCACTCGCCTTCTCCCAAGCGCTGGCAGACCCCGTGTGCTTGCCTTCTGCACGCCGCACGTGTGTGATGGCGTGCGTGAAATTAAATCTATACCTGCGTACCAGTATGTACGCTGCCCTCCCGTCACGCCTTCCTCCCCCCAGCTCTGCATCTCCCCTTTCCATCCGCACAGCCCCTGCCCCTGCCCACGCCTGTTGGGGTGGGAGGCAGGCGAACGCGAGAGGCCGGGGCGGGGTTTGA
>NW_010542136.1:374-10985 GCF_000687285.1 Phaethon lepturus
TTACAATGAGCTGCTCAGCGGAGCTCAATCTGTCAAGCACCATGTCCCATTAAGATGAAAATTTGAAGGTCTCAATAGAGCAGCTAGATAACCTCTTTTATTTGCTTTTATTAGAGGATGCTTGTGAGGCTGGCAGGCCAGGCCTGCTCGACAGGACTGCGACTATTGCAAACGCTTCCCCGACAGAGCCCACTTTCAATGACCGTGTACTTTTCTTGCCTGTGTGATTGTTTCTCGGGCTTTTATTAATTCTCGGCTCATCACATTTGCATGTGCTTACGCCAGTGCCTCGGTGCCGGGACTCCTTGTCTGCATGATGCCACTGGGTGCAGCATGTGCTGGATTAAAGCCCCCCGCGCTGCGCTCGCAGGGAGGTGCCAGCCCGCACCCGGCTCTGCCCAGACCCTGCCCGCAGTCCGTGGGAGGCCTGGGCGGTGCTGCCCCAGCAAAACAGGCCCGTGGTGGTGGCTCTGTGGCTTTGAACAAGTATAGAGGGAGAAAATGGGAATATCTGGGTTATAAGGCACCTCCTTCCAGAGGTCTGCTGGAGCTGTGCGCTCAGAGCTTGGGTTTTACCCAGATCAATGCTTTCAGTCTCATCTCGCTCCCTCCTGACAGCGTCTCTGCCACCCCTTGAAAATCCAGCCCTGAGTGAATGCAACTCCCCGCCAAGAAGCAGGAAAGAGCTCACTTTGCTGTTTCCCTCCGTCATTATGGGAAACAGAATGCCTTCTGTTCTCCCTGCTCCGCAGCGTGTTGTACAGGTGCCGCTTTGGGCAGGAGCTGCCTTGTTCCAGCTTCAGAGGTGCCACTGGCGGCAGCTCCAGAGGAGAATTGCATTTAGCTGAAGTTTTGCATTAGAAACAGATGCCTTTCCCATGTCAGAGAGCCAGAAGATGTGTGCTCCTTTTCTGCAAACCTGTTAACCCTTTCCTCCTGCCCACCCAGGAGTCCTGAGGACGTGCTCATTGCTCCTCCCTTGCCATGTGTTTTGGCTATTGCAAGCACTGAGTATTTGCAAAGCATTCGGTGTTTGTTGAAATATTCTCTCTGGATCAAAGCTCAATATTTCTTGGCTTTCTGAGCTGCCTTCTGCTCACTGTTATATATTTGCCTTTCTCTCCTGGGTTGTTAACAGGACTGAACAGCTTTTGTTCATTGGGTGGCCTTCCTTTGCCGTACAACACCCCAAAGTGTTTTGGCCTCTCTCATACCTTTCCCCTCTCCTCTCTACCAGAGTGCAGATGGAATGAAGAAAACCAGCAGACAGTTTCTCTTTCTTGGAGTTAGATTTAGTGGAGTGTTTTCAAACACCAACAAACTATGGGAAAAACGTTGAAGCTTTAAAAGCCAGGTTCTTTGGAATAAAACCCCACCTTGCTCTTGTTCTGCTTTCACCAACTCAGGAGACCACTGTTCTGCTTAATAGTAAAAAAGTCCACAGTACTGAGCTACTTTCTTAGGCAAAACCCTTGTGCTCATGTATCGAAGCCACCTAAACAAAGTCAAGTTTTTCCTTTAATGCAGTGTTGCCCTGAGACAGCATGGGGACCTCAGAAACTGCACAGCGCTCTCTCTCCCCTCCTGCAGCACTACCCGAGTGAACACCAGGACCTGCCACCAAATCCCGCGGCAGCCACAGCTGCCCTTGCTGTCTGAGCCCTGGGAGAGCCAGAGACCCCGCCGCTGCGAGGAGACCCCGTCCCCCCCGCGAGAGGACAGCAGCTCTCCGGGGGCTTCCCCACCACCTCACCCTGCCTGGAAACGTGCTGCTGCCTTGCATTTTTAGAGGAAAACTGATGTGGTCTTGCCAGCAGCCGCCAGTTCTTTTTATTGAATTTAGAATCAATAGTGCATCAAGTGGCTTGGGATGTTATTAATCAGAAAATTGGCATGAAGGACCAGGAGGTAATAACACTGCAGCGAGCCCACTCTTTTCTTGCGGAGTGGCTGTACACGGTTCTGGGTAGTGCTAATTACTCCTTGGGAGCTGCCTTTCAACTGCTTCATAGACAAGGCAAGCACTGCAAAGCTCAGCTGCTCCCAGTTATTTTGCCGTCATTGTGATTGTAACCTGCGGCAAAATATTATATTGCATTTCCGCAAACCCAGAAGAAAGGATGTGAAAGTTCATGAAAAAAGGCACACATATTTTGGGTTAAAAGCCACTGAAAAATATGGGGCATCCTGCCAACCCCGGGAGGAATATACAGTAGCTTCTCCTGATGCTGTTATTCCCCAGGTTATTAAAGCTGTGTATATATCCCGGCTATAGCCACCAACTCTCTTTCATCTTCCAGCTGCTCTCTAGGTCTCACTGGACGGCACGATGAACTGCAACGTCCAGGTCCTGAAGCTGCCTGAAAACTGGGCTGGTAATTGCACACCTGCTAACGAGGCTTGCCTGGGTACCCGCAGCCCATCTCCGGAAGGCAGTACAGGACCTGGTGTACAGAAATTGGCAGCTTTTCATGGAAACTGGTTAATTATATTCAGAGCATTTAAACCAACTTGTACGGCACCTACTTGTCACCTCCATCCCAGCTCCCGAAAAGGCAGCAGCGTCTCTAACACGCAGGTTGCATGTGTGCAGCACCAGGGTTCATTATACGCAGGTCTGCAACGGGTAAGACATTCATCTCTTAGAAGATTTGCCGTGATCTATGTTCAAAGATTTGAAACCTTTTCATTTTTTTTCCAGTTACATTTTATAAAAAAGTCGCTGTTTGCAGGACCTGTTTGGGGTCAACATATTTAGTAGTATCTCTACAAAAATAACACAGAAATTCTGTGCCTCTGAATTCATGCCATACACAGCATATCACGGGAAGGAAAATAACTGGAAAAGTATTAGAACATACTATAATAAGCTCAGGTCTCCTGCCTGTGACCCTGAAAGTGTGTTTATCTTTGGGCTCGTCTTGAGCAATCGTTATTCCACCACCACCTTAGGATAAGCATGAATGCATGAATTTACAGCTGCAAATCCCATTTGACTGCATGTAATCTAGTGGTTTTCCATGGCAAAAAGGTTTGAAATTCTGGACCTGTCCTGCTTTTGTGGAGATGGGATTATGTGCTTATATAATTATTGTATCATTGTGTCTAATTGGATTTCCAATGCCATTTATTTCATCATGAGGCTAACCTGGAAGTAACCTCTGAATGAATTTATTAATCCTAATGAGTTATTAAATTTGTGACTAATAAACACCAAAGGGAACAGAGGCAAGCATATTACTACCCCCGAGCAGTGTTAGGCATATAAACAAGACTTTCCCCCGAATTGTCCCTCCAGCTCTCACATAGCTCCCCATAGCCATAGGGAGTAGGTCTGTCATCAAAGGACCTCCAAATTATCAAATTATTCCTTTGCTGCAGCCTTCCTGGTCTCTCAAGATAAACTCTGGTCTCCCCCCAGGTTCCTCCTCATTCCCAACACATTATGGAGCTTTTCTTCTCTTGTGACAATCAAAAGATGTAGAAAACATCCACAAAACTATACAAAATGTGTGCATCAAGGTGTAACTATACAGCAGCAGACGGGATGTTTGTGTGGCTCACTGTCCAAAGAGGAGCGAGCAGTACGCGCGGGCGCTGTTAGCCCGGCTCTGTAGCAAACAACCTGTCGCTTATGCAATGTGCGGCACACGCGCGTTGGGCGTGAAACTGCTTGTTCCACACATTGCTCAGGCTGGGCTGCTGGTGGACACGGGGTCTGGGCGTGTGCCGTGCCACCGAACGATACCCACCGCCCGGCGTTTGTAAAATAGTATTGAGTAAACCGCAAAAGAAATCACAAAGTTTGTGCTTGCACGTCTCCAAAACTAGCAGCTTTTTAGATACGAAAACAGAAAACTAAATATTGTGGAATATCGAATATCTGCCAGGGAAAGTTGCAGTTCTGGGGAGAGAAAGTGCTGCTGGAAGCCGGGGCTGGGCCCAAGGGGGTTTGCAATCGGGCCCTGCCCATGCTGCACCCCGCGCATCGGGATGTCGTTGTCCTTGGTCTTGCCCTCATCATCCTCCGGTCCTTCACCCCCGCTTAGAGCGTTCAGAAAGAAGAACCCCCCCCGACCTTTCTAGCAACTATATGATGGTACCCAGATCCCTTTTAAGCTCCCTTCATTCTTGGGTTACGAACAGGTCTTAAACTTAACACTTTATTGCTATTCTCATTCCAATGAGCCATTCTGTCGCCTGCCCGAGCTCTCATTTCTGCCAGCTGGTGACTGAAGGCACCGACATGAATGCAGAGGTGAGCAAGGGAAGAAGCGGCGCTGGCGGAAAAGTTACGGAAAGCACTCCTCCTAAAAATTAGTTAACGGTTAAATCTGTTCCTCCTCCTCGCTGCAGTGGACAGCCTTGCCACCGAAACCCATCCCACCTCTCCTCTCCCAGCCCTGGCAGCTCCAACACCACTTAGAAAGGGCTCCAGTGCAGAAAACAGGTCCCTGAGAGCAGCATGTCGGGCTGAGGCTGCATCAGAGGGATGTGAGCTGGATTTCCTAAAGTTCACATTCAAGCTAGCATGCTGATACCGTAGGAATTTTGGGAGTAAAACTTAGATATTGTACAGTAAAGCCTCAGTACAATAGTTCTACCTGCTCTGGGAAAGGCAGGTATAGATACCACAGTCATTTGTAATTAAAATGTGTGATCTTCTCAAATGCATGACTTAGTTTTTTAGGCAGATCCATATTCGCTAATTTGTAGGCCGTTCCCATTTTAGGATTATACTGGCATATCAAATGCACGGCAGTGAAGCCCTGTGATCGCTGCTACTGAAATTTCAGATGCTTTAGATCTCTCCTCTTCGCTCAGGTTTATTTACTTATTCATGATGATGTCTTCTCCTGGCAAGCTCTTGACCCTCCTGTTTCATGGCTTGCAGCGAAAACTTCATCAACGACTGCTTTTAGTTAAAAATCTCCCCATCATGTGGTATTGTGATCAAGCCCTTCTTGAATTTACATTGCTCCGTGGACTATGATTTTCTTTCTGCTGCTGCATGATGTGATTTTTCATCTTGCTTCCAAGAAATGGGGCTGTTACGTGGTCAGCCTCACAGCTCTGCCGCATGTCGGAGAGTCGATTCCTCGCCCCTGCTGCTGCTGTGGCTTCTTTCTCTGATTTTTAATCAACAGAGTGCAGACATCCTTGGTTTAAGATAGATCTAGGGGCCATAAATGGAGACCTTCAGAGCCTGCTGCCCCTACAACGGCAATGGGCATGTAAAATATATTTTTAAATTATGTAATTTGATTCAATTGTCACACACCTTAGCTAGGAAACGAATTCAACTTCTCATCCCCTGGCTTCACGTCTCCCAGCACGCAGCAGAGCCCAGCGGGGACAGGAGGAGAGGGGCTGTGCCGGCAGACACCCCGAGGCTGGGCCTGGCTCACTGGGGTCCTTGAGCTGGGCTCTGCCCCCCCGGCGGTGCCACCCACCTCCTGCCAGCCCCCATGCCCCCCCCCTCCTGCCAGCCCCCAGCAGCGGCTGCGCGGCCGGGGCCCCCCGCCGTGCTGGGAGGGGTGGGAAGGGGATGGCTGGAGCAAGGGTGACCAAAGCAGCCGGAGGAGGAGATGCCGGCAGGCGGCGGGACGCTGGGAATTGTCTGCAGCATCCAGAGGGGCCGGAGCAGGCGCCGGGAGCCGGACGGGCTGGAGCGGGGAGCCGCCAGGCTGCCTCGGCCACCGTTCCCAGGGCTTGGACGGAGGGAGACGGGGAGCAGCCTGCGGCCTCAGCCCCAGGGGTCTGGGGAACGTTTCCCCTTTTTGACAAGAATCTGGCTGCTGGTTCGGATTCTTACAGAAAGTCTAGAAAAAACTTAGGCAAGTACTATGGATACAAGATACAGCATGCCCAGCCTTGCACTAAAAAGCCTGCTGTTTTACAGCAGCTATTCTGTTCCGGTCCCTACTATTTATCACCTTGGTATCTGATCACCACATAGCAGTGTACTAAAGATGCAATTAGCATTCTCACAGATACTATCTGTAGCAATACATAGCAATAAAAGCCAAGAAGTGAAGAAGGCAGCCTCCAGTACAGCACCCAGTCTGCTTCCTGCCTGGACTGCAGATTTGTTTTATACACTGGAATTTCTGACAACCACAAATAATTGAAGTTTCAGTTAATCTAAAATATAGCAATGTCTCCTAGCATCAGGCAGGACGCTGGTTCACTATCAGGGCATCCTGGTGTATAAACACCACTTCTTATTGCTTTTTCCCTGCAGGTGCCCCATAAAAACATGGACCCGCTTCAAACCTGTTGAGGTTATAACAGCCCCAGAATCATGTTACGGAGAGGTATGATGCCTGTTACTCACCGGCCTGCAAGGAGACTGTAATCAGATGTTTACTGGGCTAACAGGGAGACCTGTAATCCAGCCTACGGCTCAGCGCCTGAGCCGCCTGGTTTGCCGGGTGGGGGCCCAGCTGGGTCCGAGGTGCGGGGAGGTGGGGGCTCTGCCGGGGAAGGGCCAGGCTTCCCGAGCTGGGTTTGCCTCCTCTCTGGCTCGGGGGCAGGAGCTGGAGGGGCTGGGGGGCAGGAGCGGGGCAGGGGCCCACCGGACCCACAGCGGACAATACCTTCCCGCAAGAGACCCAGGAGCCGTTGCTCAAGAGCGTGGATATATTTTTCCACACAGTTTTCATCCAGGCCTGTTTGGGGAAGACTAGCATTGGCACCGTGTCAAAGACGAGTTTAATCTCATTATGAATATTCATTTGTTCATGTTCCATGATGATTTTCCTCGGAGTCTCAGTGTGGCTGTGGCCACTGCAGGCCGGAGCTGGGCTATTTCCCTGCGGTACTTCTGCCTCCAAATGCATGGAAACAACAGTGGGGGAAACTCTACCGTTCAGCAAGTTTATGGGCAATGCAATTTATTTTATGATCAAATTACACCAGGGTAATGCCGCCTTTTGCATCAGACAATTCAGTTCTAGTAATTGCTACCCTGGGGGTCTCTTCTCTCTATACCCAGCCCATTTATAACACTAATGGCAGCAATGTGTGAGCAGAGGGAGGATAATAGACCTTAAATAGCAGCAACATCTTGCTGGAGGAAAGAGCGAGCTTTGTCTTTATATCATTTCCAAGACTTGTTGAGCCTTATGAGGTGCATGCCTCTCTCAGCGAGACGTGAAATGACACAAAAAGTTGATCCCGTGCGAAGTGGTTAGATCAGGCTGCTTTCACAGTGTGCCTCCTCAGGATGTGTTCTGTTTCCGTACACGAACGCTTTGCACCTGCATTAGCCTCTGCACAGCTTGGGGCGTGCGTGCGTGTGCATACATCCACCGAGCAAAGAGACAAGTTTGCAGGCATATAGATTGCAAAGAGCTGAGGAAAACCTGCAAAGAACTGGAAAAAAACCTGGTCTTTTGCTTGTGAAATGTAGCCAACTAATTTTCCAAATGCACTACGTAGGAAAGCTTAAAGTACTCTGCTAGGTAAAAATGCTGAATATTTCCAAAATACAGACACCCCAAGCTGAACATAGTTATATGGAATAACGTCTTTAGTTGCCCATGGTAAGCAATAAGGATACTGTAAGTCCCTCAGACGTCTGAACTTGTTCTATTTTAATGACAATTATCAAATTGGAAATGAAAATTCTTCATTCTTACACAATTTTTGGTGCCTGTTCCCCAGCTGGCCCTCATCCCCTGGGATCTCTGCTGCAATGTCCCTTATGATCGCAGCGGAGCTTTGCAGGATGGATCGCGTTTGGCGCTGCGTGAGGCAGAAAGCGCAGAGCAGGCCAGCGTCCCGGAGGCACCGACAGCCCTGCCGGGAGGTCTCCACTTACCCTTTTATACCATCCCTCCCCTCCTTCCTTTTACTCGCTATTGTATTTGCAACCAACTCATAATATGATTTTGCTCCCCGTACAAATGACTCTGGACTATGATTCAAATGAGGGAAGGCCTTGGATTGCCTCTTTTTTGGTACATTTAACAAAATACTTGTGCATAAAATCAAGCTCCCCTCTCAAGCAGCAAAGCGAGGTGAATACGGCTCAGCATTTCTTTTCATCTTACAGATAGGAAGAGCTGAAATGTCACAGAAACACATTGTTAAGAATGAAAATCTTTTCACAGCCTTCCTTGACTTTTTAAAAAAAGGTGAAAATAAGTGTGGGATTTGAGCATGGTATTGCTAAAAATTGGATGCTTGTAATTAATCGAAAGGAATACAAAAAGTAGCTCAAACTTGAAAATCCATATAAGCATTCATTATAACGTGATCTCTAAGTCTCAAACTCCATTTAGATTTGTAATTCTCAAGTAAGCCGTGATATATTAAAACCAGGGCTAAATTCAGCCAAGCTGGTGAACCTGAATGAACAACGCCAGGGACCGAGGACTGGGGCATGTGTTCAGCTAGACTTCCCATAGCTCACAGCCCGTGTCTGAACACAAACGAAGAGGGAACCGTGGCGCTGGGTTTGGCGTGAAGAGCGCCCGCTCTTGTTCTGAGGTCTTTGCAAAGCCCTTACCTGGCTGCTCCGCTGATGCCTTTTACCACCCTCACGCTGTGCCCGGGACCGTCAGCAGGGACGGCTTTTCTGTGGCTCTGGTGCCGTGGTTTGGTCTGTGCCCGGCAGCGAAAGCCCGGCTGCGCGAGCAGCGGGCGCAGGAAAGCTGCTGAGAGTCACCACGCACAGCGGGAGAGCACGGGTCACCGGCTGCGAGGGTTTTCTGCCGTGGTAGCATGGCGACAGTTTTAGTGTCTAATTAATACCATCCTCGGGAGAACAGGACTGAGCTGAATGCCAAGGTTGCTGGCCACAGAGAGAGGGTGAATAAGAACTGTCAAATTCAAGGAATCAAAGGGGACAGAAATGAAAACTGTGCTGGGTGGAGGGAGTCGGCAGTAGCTTGGCCTGAACAGAAAGAGATACTCAGATTCCAACACTGGGAATAGCAAAAGGCTGCTCCCCCTCAAAGGTGCCACCGCTTGCTCTGAGCTGCACCCGCAGCCCTGGCAGCGGGGCAGACCCCGGGGGCTGCAGTTTGTGCTTGGGAGATGTAGGTCTGAGCGGTACCGGCCTGAGCCTCCCGCCTGCAGGAGTTTCTACTACCGAGTCGCGTGTTCAGCCACAGCTTAACCCCCCTGGTCTTCCCTTTCCATATCTCTGCAATGAAGGTGGCATTTGCCTTCCTCAGAGGTGACCAGCGAGCTCTAGAGTTAATGCCCAGGGAGCTCTGCCAGGTGAAGGTCAAAGCCTCAGCAGCGCTGAGATTGATGCCGGCCGGGAGGGAGCGGCAGGACAATCCTGCTGATGCCTGTCAATGGGAAAGAATCTGAAGAAATGACACGGCATAATGTATTTTGAAATAATGTCCTCTATTTGGGGGAAAGTCACACCACAAGCTAGGTTGGAAGCAAGTCTTGATCTATTTAAACTGTTTTGCTTAAGGTTTAAAAAGGACAAGAATTTCCTGGGGGGGAAAAGCACCAGCAAACTTTCAACCAGCTGTATAATTTCTTATAAATATTCCACAGCCCCTGGGATCCCAGCACCCTCGCTGAACACATGGCGTTGAGCACACATGGCGTGGATCATCTTCTCCGTGTGACGGAGCTAGGAAAGTGGTTAAAGGAACCCTAGAGGATACCTGGACGATTGCAAAGATGAAAGGCAGCCCATCTGCTCTGGCACCGGAGAGCTGGGCTAAAGCAGCCTTTCAACACTAAGTTAGATAGACTCTGAGGTGAAGTTATTGCCTATTTTTTGCCAATGTCTCTGCCCTCACCCTTGGAAAGTGGCAGGTAACGGGCAGCAGATACACCACGGGCTCCTGGGGCAGGCGTTTCTCTGCCTCATCCCATCCTCGCGTTTCACTCGCTTCAGCCGGCTCCTGGGACGGATCCCCCGTGCTCAGTGGGGTCCTCCCTGCCTGCCCCTCTCCTCCATCCCTTACTGGCATGATTTCACTCTACCTTTCATGCGTTCTTTCATCTGGGCTGCTTTCCAACCCTTTTTGCTTTGATCTGGCCCATCAGTGTCAATAAGCTATTTTTGGAAGCACTGTTCCAGATGCCTTCAGGTCTCTTCCGTGGTCTCCGCTGGCGTCTGCAGCGCAGAGCCCCCACGGCCGCGGCCAGAGCGGCTTTGAATGACACGGAGAAAGCGGCGAGAGCCCGGCACAGCGCCTGGCTCCTGGGGGTCACGCCGGCGGGTTTGCGGGCACGTAAGTTAATCCGAGGCTGCCGCATGCCCTTACGCTGCAACTCGACAAAAACCTACTGCTGGCCACAGAAAGCCTCGCTGCAATTTATTGATTTACTTTTAACACTTCATTCCTCAGCAATAATATAAATCAGCAAGAGTAAAAGTGGAATAAGAAATAGCTTCCAGCAATGCTGAATGGACTCTCGGTGATTACGTGCTGCAACCTTGGTTTTACCCAGCAAGGTTACAGCTCGACGGAGTTACACTAGTAACTCAGAGCCATATTTTTTCCCCTTATTCTTAAAATAGCTTAAAGTGGTTAAGACATTTCTATAATATCCCTGGGTGAGCTTCTAGGATGCACTGAATCACGTCAGTTCCTGAGGAAAGGCGAGCGCAGCAGTTTTGCTGGCAGC
>NW_010542137.1:0-241 GCF_000687285.1 Phaethon lepturus
GGCCCGCGCAGGTTGGAAGTCCGCAGCCCGGCCAAAAGCACAGACAAAACAACAAAAAAAAAAAAACCCCAAACCCCAGACTTTTCGTTAGCCTTACAAGCAGGCTTGGCGCAAACTCCCTTTCTGAACTGTTTCAGTATCTCCCCTTTTCGCCTAATACGTTTTCTCAAGCGGATTTTTCCTACGGAGTCCCCCAAAACAGTTGTGGGAGAGGGCTGCTGCCGCCGAGCGGCAGGGCGGG
>NW_010542137.1:416-1388 GCF_000687285.1 Phaethon lepturus
GGCCAGCGGGGAGGGAACCCCCGGCGCTAATTAAGCGCTAACGAGGCCAGGGCGGGAGGGCTGCCCCAGCGATTTCGGGGCTGCGTCCCCGTGTTGCAACCCAGGGCTGCGCGGAGAAACTCTGAGCCGGATTTGCGAGTTTCTTGGGTGGGAACAGTCGAGGAAGGGAAAAAAACCCCACCACCTCACACTTTTCCTGTAAGGGAAAAAAAAAAAAAAATTGGAGAACTAGGAACCCGGGAGGCGCTGCCGGAACAAGGGGCGGAGGAAACAGCACTACTTTGAATGGGTTATTTCACCGCACTGCTCGAGTGGCTGCGAGTTTTCCCTCCCCGGCTCAGAGGATGAGAAAGACCCTGAAAAGGCCACAAAAAGTTTCTGAGGTTTTCCTGGTTCGGTCTTTTTGGTTTTTTTTTAATATAATCGACTGCCAGACAGTCATCAGCGATTTGGGGGCAATCTGCTAGAACGCTACACAAACCAGACATTAAAACTGCACTGAAGTTTGAGTTTCATTTATCAGAGAAATTTGAAATCCTTAAACTCCCGACAAACCCCCTCCTTAAGGCATGAGCAAGGCAATCGCGTACGGAGTTAATGGATGCGGTCTGCAGCAGAAACCTTTTACACAAAGCAGTTGGAAAACTTGTTTGTACAAAGCATGGAACCGCAATTCCAGAAACGCGGAGAAGCGAGACACCCTCCTCCCCTGAATAGGGCAGCTCTTACAATCCCTAAAGCCAGAGAAGAGAAAAAAGCATTGAGGAGAGAATATTTTCGCTAATTTTAATTACCCAGCTACTCACTTTACGCATAAATGGGGAACGAACGACCCAGCGGGTCTTTGCAAGCGGAAAAACAAAAAAAAAACCCTTAAGAAAGCGGTGTGGAGGGGAAGAAGGGGACAGAACGACAGCCAGCACGGATCCGCGTACCTCACCAGAGAGAGTGGACAGCGAGCTGCCTTCTCCT
>NW_010542138.1:0-3118 GCF_000687285.1 Phaethon lepturus
GGCAGCTCTCCAGCAACTCCTCCCCAAGCCTATAGCGTTGCATCGGATTTATCAAAAAATAAACAGTAGGAAAAAAACCCCAAACGATGGCCCAACTTTTGTGCAGCTAGACTGACAGTTACTGGTAATCAGACACGCTGTTTAGACAGGAAGCAAGCCAGGGAGTTCAAATAGCAACACTTGTTTTTCTGAGTGTCTCTGGAAAATGCAACATCACGATGGAGAGGTATGTTGTGGACAACCGGGGCTGCTTCCGCCTCCCTTCTTCCTGGTGTCAGAGGCAAGGGCCTCCTGGGCTTGTTCTCGACCGAGCATCAAGTCACATCTTTGCTGGTTTGATGCTCTTCAAGGTGGATCCTGAGGCGCCAAGTCTGGGTGAGAGTGATCGGAGCAACCCCAGGGCGTTTGCTCCCCCGGAGAGAGGAAGGGGCTGTGAGGGGCATGCGCAGCAGGGAAGTGTTTTCCATCTGCCTGGCGTTAGACATGGCAGCACTGATTTACGGCAGCCTCTCCACCCCAACCCAAAGGACAGTGTTTGCCCACTGCTTTCCGGGAAGGTGATTCAGATCCAGGGTGAGATCACGGTGCCCAGCAACTGGAAGCTCCAGAGGACACCATGCTGCTTCACCAGGCTGCCGTTATCTTCGCCTGCTGAGCGGAGCGTGCCGAAGGCCTGATGGAAGTCCTCCTCCTCCAGCACCGGTAGAGGCGGGGAGCTGATTCCAGCTCGGCACATGCCAGGGAAGTTTGTATACCAAATACCCAGCCAAGAGAGTCCCATCCCTTCCTCCTGCTGCAAACGGTTCATGACATCATCAGTCTTGCTGGGCAGAGCCGGTCCGGTCCTGTGGTTTACCCAAAACGATGAAAGACGCGAGATCTCGCAGGGCTCCCTCCAACACTCAGCTCGTCCAGGGTGCAAGGCAAGCTGCATGCATGGGCTGGCCGTGCCGCTGGGTGCCCCAATATCTGGGTGTATGGATCTGCCTGGAGATCATAACCTGAAGGTTATGAAACAGCAAAAATTAATTTAATACCCGCCTAGGCAATGATAGTAGCACGTGCCCTGTCCGGCAGCTCCAGTGATTGCAGGCAGCGCTTTCTCCAGCCTAACCTGCCGTCAGTGGTAGCTCCCCCATTGCTCCTCTCCGCCTGTACCACAGCCATGGCTCCGAGGAGCCACGTATGGACATGGGTCCATATATATGTATCTATAGTCAGGCTGCAAGCTTGGCTTAAAGGAACTCTTGGGGTCCGGCTCCTCCCTGAGGTTTCTGCTTCTCCTC
This sequence comes from Phaethon lepturus, assembly GCF_000687285.1. Lineage (NCBI taxonomy): Eukaryota > Metazoa > Chordata > Aves > Phaethontiformes > Phaethontidae > Phaethon > Phaethon lepturus. The sequence goes on from NW_010542138.1 coordinate 1,287, forward strand.
TCTGCAAGGAATAAAAGTGTCAGCTACGATTTTTAAGTCTACTACACATTTTGGCATTTGCCCCCTGTTGCTCCAGCTGGTGGGTGCTGCTCGCTGGAGCAGCGAACGTGCAGGGTCCCGTCTGCGTTGAGAGCCGCTGCGGGTGGGAGTTGCTTCTTTATCCCTCCAGGAGGTCGGGGAACACCAAGAGCTTCGAAATTATTTGGGAAGCTGGAATAATAATGCTGAAATCCCCAAAATCTGGGACCCATGCTCTGCAGCCATTGGGAACCCTGGCCAAAATGTGGCAAATCACCGGGATTACTGGAAAACCTGCTGGCGCATCACTGGGGTTACTGGAAGACCCGCTGGCTGGAGCTTTACGGGTTGACGCTGGCTGGGCCCCACCGAGCGATGGGATGGGGGACAAACAGCCCCTGCTGCCAAAACCAGCACCAGCCATGGTGTGAGCATCCCTGAATAAAAGCATCCTGGGTTGGAGGTTTTCCAGGTGCTGCCCCCATTTATACTGAACACTGGGAAAATTAATTAGTCCAAGGTGTTCGGCTTGGTTTAATTTGTTGCAGCTCATTTCTGCTACTGTAACAGCACCTGCTCCCCAGAAGTGCTGTGGATAACAGCCTAGAAATCACCTTTTCTTCGTAATTATCAATTTCCAAAGGCTTATAAAGCTGCTGGAAAATTCAATCCAGGGTGGATTTCCCAAGAAAACACTTCCACGTGACCTGAGCTAAGCCTTCCTTTGACCTTCTCCACCATCCACCCCTCGTGCTTCTGCATGGGTGCCACTCAGTGCCACCCACCCCATTCCCGTGGGTCCCTGTGCTGCTGCAGCCCATGTCATGGTTCCAAATCTGGGGAAAAAAACCAAGAAATCTCAATTTTGGATGCTGCAAATGTTGTTTTGAGGTTCCCACGTGAGCGGGAAGGTCTGTACCGCACCCCAAAAGCGGGCAGGTATCCTGGGGTGCTCTGACACCATCTCACTGGAGGAGCTCTCCCCGGGGTTTGGGCAGTTGGTGAAATAAAAACAACCTGTGCAGGTTTTAGTGATTTTTGTGGCGTTTGTCTCTGAAACACGGCCTGGGCGCTGGCAGGGCCTGGGGAGAGGCAGCACCCCAGGGCGTGGAGACCTGGGTGCCGCCTTAGAGGGACTGGAGTGGGCATGGGAAAGCGGGTCTGTGTGGCTGGTGGGGGCTTGGGGGCTGCCGGTGTCGAGGCTGTGATCCCAGCACTGTCCCGGGGGTGATCCCACGGGTGCATGTGATCCCAGGGGGGACCTGGGAGTGCTGGTGATCCTGGGAGTGATCCAGGAGTGCCAGGGATCCCAGGGGTGCTGATGTCCTGGGGTGCTGGTGCCCTGAAGTATGGGAGATCCCAGGGGTGCTGGTGATCCCAGTTCCCCAGAGTGCTGGCATCCTGGGGGTGATCCTGGTGTGCTGTGGGTGGTCTGGGGCACTGGTGATCCCGTGGATGATCCTGATTTGGTCCCAGTGATCTCAGGCATGATCCCAGTGTGATACCGAGAAGATCCCGGTGGTGCCGTGGACAATCCCCTGTGGTCCCGGTGATCCCACGGCTGATCCTGATGTGGTCCCAGTGATCCAGGGGAGATCTCGGTGATCCTACTACTGACCTGGAGTGATCCCAGGGAGATCCCAGCAGTGTTGCAGCCGATGCTGGTGTGGTCCCAGTGATCTCGCAGTTCATCCCAATGCGGTCCCAGTGATCCTGGGGAGATCTCGGTGATCCCGGGGCTGATCCCGTTGTGGTCCCAGCGATCCTGAGGAGATCCTGGTGGTGCCGTGGCTGATCCCGGTGTGGTCCCGGTG
>NW_010542139.1:0-6404 GCF_000687285.1 Phaethon lepturus
GTGGGAGGGCTGGGCGGTGGGGAGGCCGCGCCCGCGCAAACGGCCCGGTAACTTACCGGTCCCCCGGCGCTAGGGCAGCTGGGTGAAGGTGCTCCGGTGCTGTGTGCACGCTCCTCCCCGGAGCTTGCGAACACGTGCCAGGGTTCCGACCGTGAGCCGCGGGGTGTGCCAGGGGTTACGGCACGGCACGGCACGTAACCCGCGCGAGCGGCCTTCCTCCGCGTGGTGCTGGCGGCACCCGCACCGGCCACAGCTCTTCTCTGCCCTGTGTAGGCTCGTGGAATACCGAGGTTTCCAAAATGAATAAAGATGCCCAGATGAGAGCTACCATCAACCAAAAGCTAATAGAAACAGGAGAGCGGGAACGGTAAGTAAGCTTCCCCTCCTCCGTGCCAGTCAGAGGCTTCAAATACTGCCAGACATGAACTAGACCCAGAAGTAAAGATTAAGTAAACTTAACTCTAAATTCCTCAGATGCCCGCATATGAAAATCTTACGCATTATATAAAGCCCCTTAATTTTGCCTTTTGAACAAGCGTGTTGTTTTAGTTTTACACTTGAGAAGCTGGGAGAATAAAGGATGGGGTGGTTGGCTTATGGACTCTAAAGCTTTTTCTTATTCTGGTATACTGTGTTGGAAAGCTCTTGGTTCATATAAAAATCGCCATTAAGTGCAATTTTTTGCAGTAGATCTTGTTATTTCCTGATAAAGAGAATGAGACAAAACTTTCCTTTTTGCTTTTGAGTTTTTCTTGTGTTTCTATCTCTTCTCTTGCTAGGGAAAGCAAAATACACTGGAACACATAAAACAGCACTTGTGCCAGTCATTGTAGAGATCCCAATAAAGGCAAACAAGTCAATTACGCAATGTAGTGTGGCAGCTAGTTTTTGGGCTTTTGTTGTCTCTTCTGTCTGGTATATTTGCATTGTGTTTACATATCACTAGTGTGCTTATGATATTCACCTCCTCCTCATTTCATTGTGTTTTTAACACCACGCACCAAAAGCTCTGTTTCCTTCATTTTTCAAGGCCTGTAAGAGAAGGAGTCTTCCCAGGTCATCGCGTAGCCCTGTACCAAATATAACCTTTTGTAGACTGACATGGTGTCTGTGCTCTGCTTCTTTCCTGGTGTGGCCATCCCCTTGGAGACTGCACAGAGCTTCAGCAGAGCAAGGAATTTCTTGAAATGGTATTGGGACCTATTTTACTCTAATTTAAGACTAAGAAGAGTTTTGACTGGATGTCAAAAACTGTATTACAAACAAGCTTTATCAGAGCTGTACTATGGACAGAAACAGAGCACTCAGATTTCTTGAAGTAAGAAATATCCAGAAGCAGGGAATTTCACCTGTGGTGTTGCTCTGTTTCCTGTCATCAATTCATCTGCCCTCTACATGATTCACTGAGTAAAAAGGATTAGACCTACACAATTCAGCCTCTTGCTGCAGTCCTTTCATTCATAAAAACAGAATTTTGCTAGAGTTATTTAGGACAGTACAAGATAAGTAGGCTTGCTAGCTGATGGAATAAAAGATGAAGATATTAAAGCTTATTTTATCATCTCTTACTTTCATTTTCCCATTGTTTTTCAGGGCTAATTTTCACTTTTTTAGCTAGCTTTCAATGTTCTCGTCTGATATATGGAGTAGATGCATCATTGCAGCAGATTGTTGTGTGTTTTCTCTGTTTAATGCCTGAATTCTTGTTGCTTATGCTTATAATTGCTAGCTATGCTTAGGAAGATAAGATATACGATGCCTTCATCTTCACCCAACATGAGGTAAAGTGTAACTGGGGAGAGAAACCTGCAGCTGAAGACAGTAGTACAGAATTCTCCTTTCAGAAAGGAGGGGGAAAGTTTTTTTTGAAGGCCTGGTTTCAGGTGAAATACTCTAACTTTAAAAGTCAGCATATGTTTGCAAACAGAGTAAACTCAGGCAGTTCAAGTGATTCAGGGCCTTCTACCTCTTTTCTGTGGCTGCAGCATCAATGCTGCCTGAAGAAATACTGTGAATTAGCTCTTGAGCTGCCAGCTCCTCATTATCCAACATGGTAAACTGAAGTGGGTACTCATTTGGGTTAGGATTCACATGCTGTTCAGCCGTTTCTGCTGCTGGTCTGTGACTTCTGCTATGAGTAGTAATTGTAAGCCTAACTTTCACACTGAAGTCTGTTTAAGCCATCGGGAATGTTTGCTGTTCCTAACAAGTTGTATATTGTCTTAACAGCCTTAAAGAGTTGCTGAGAGCCAAGTTAATTGAATGTGGCTGGAAGGATCAGTTGAAGGCACACTGCAAAGGTAATGGTGGTCAAATAACTAATATCCTTTGTAAACAGCTGAGGCTCTGGACAAACAAAATCCCCAGATGAAGGCTTTATTTTCCTCCTCCCCAAGTCTCCTTTAAATTGATGTTAGGCAGTATCTCTGGCAATTGGTTTTGCATGCAAGAAAGTATATTGTCATCATGGCAAAAAAAAATCTCAAAACCTCATCTCTGATCTGAAACTTAACAAGCTTCTGAGAAAAGTATTGGAATTGGCTCCCTAAATATTGATGATGATAAAGCTTGATACAGCTTTTTGTTTTGAGAGAGATGACTTCCCTACCACAGGAGAATAAAACCAAGAGAAGGGAAAATGGAGCAACTTACAAACTTAAGAGAACTTTGTTGTCTGCATATGGGAGAGAAAGAAGTGTATTTGTACTCCTGAATACAATTCTTGAAAATAAGATCATCTACTTAGATGAGAGAAAACAAGCAGATGAACCTCTAAATACCCAGATCTTTTAGTTCTGAGTTACATGTTTAGCGTTACTACAATTTACTGACTTGTAAATTATATGAAACTGTTATAAATAAGCATTCAGGAATATTACTGCATGATGAAATTTCCTTAAAGCAAATATGAAATCCCTTGATCTTTCGCTTTAATTCTGATTTGGTCTATTGTGCCCGGCAACTCAATATTCCATTATAAAATTTTGCTTCTTGTAGGGCTGAGCAAGTTAAATTGTTTTCATAAGTGGATTTGCAGGGAAGGTTGAAATGATGCTTGCAGTCGTCTGCCTGATGCCACTGCCAGAGACTACCCATTTCAATAGTAGAGATAGTGAAAGGGATGTTTTTCTGCTTTTTCAACTATACCCTTTAGAATCTGCTATAGTAAAGTTACTTAGAATTGTTTCATTTACATTAGTACTTTGCACTGTAACTGCAGCTGCTGAGAATACAAGTATAAATTCTGTTGTCCCTGTTAAGGGCCTAGTGAAGTCCAGTAGAAAGGACAGAGAGGGATTTGGGGGGTTGGGTGGGGTATTTTGTTGTTTTGTTGGGGGGTGGGGGGTAGGTTGTTCTAGAGCCTCTTGCCATTGTGGATTAGGGCCAATAATTGAGCAGCCCAGGATTAATTTCTGCAGGGAATTCAGCCAAGAAAATATTTAGAAATAGTTCATGTGATGTCAGTTCAGAGTCTTGGGAACAATCAATCCTATGTACTGAGGTATAGTTAAAAATGTTAATGTTTAGACAAAATATTTTAGGTTTATGCTACTGAATTGAGGTTTCTTCTCAGCATTGACTTCTGCATTTTTCAGTAGTCTTCAACGCACTAAAAGTAGACAATTTGTTTAAATACTGGCATGGTATATCTTAATCATAGCTTTTATTTTGCTGTAGATGTATACCTTTCTTTCAGATGTGCTTTTTTACTTTGCTGAAATACAGAGAGATGTTGCTTAAACCAGTTAGGAAGAGGAGTAATTATTTACTGTCTCTTTGCTCTCCCTTGTTGTATGTATGAAAATCTTTTTCCAATTGCATCTCTTTCTCACTATTATGCAAATAATGTGTTTGAAGAGATACGCGGACCAACTTATGAACTGCTACAATGCAGTAACATGCACATCTGGTAATGCTCAAATAAGCTTAAACTTTGTAACGTTTTATTTTAAAATATGAGCTGATCAAGATGCATGACAAGTTCCCATCCTTAAACCTATGGTATGAATGAGAGACTAAATCCACTGTACAATGCAGCGTAAGTGCTAAGTTAATAACCTACATTTAGGTCACAAGCTGCTTCATCTTCTCTGATGACGTATGCATGCAGGTTTTGTCTCTTAATCATTGGCACAGGTTTTCGCTTTCAATGAATGGATTAAAAGACTTAAAATATCTGTCTTGGTCTTCCCCAGATGTCATTAAAGAAAAAGGATTAGAGCATGTTACTGTTGATGATTTGGTGGCAGAAATCACTCCCAAAGGCAGAGGTAAGAAAATGCAAACATGGATGTGGTAGTACATAAATAAACATACCTACCTGTATTTCATTAGTGTTTTGAAAACAGTGGTATGAACTTGCCTGTGTTGGATTCAAGGAAAAATACTAAAAGCTTGATATCAGCTACAAAGAAAACCTGTGAATTTGTATTGTGTAACAGCCATTCAAAATCTGTAATGAGCTGTGTGTGTAGACTACTTTTGCAGGTTAAATTATTTACTCATGAGTCTGGTCTGTATTCATCTTTATAATTGACTTAATAGTCCCAAGACAACTTGGCGTACAAGATGTTTTAAAGCGCCAATTATTTTTAAGATGGAAAATCTGAACTAACAGTATTAGTGTAATGGGAAGTGGGAAGAGGAAAGGACATAGCATACTGATACAGAAAAATGGAATCTCTTAAGGAAATACTGCAGTCGTCTTGGTATAGTTCTTACTGGATTTTCTAATAGGCTTTGGTGTTAGTGGGAGAAACTTCATTAAGTCTTAAATAAAAATAGACCTTCAAAATAACTTGCTGAAGACCCTTACTCTGAGGTTATGGCTAAGATTTTTTTTGTCTTAGATTTGTGAAGAAAAAAAGTAGGATAATCAAACTAGTTTCTGGTGATTATATCCTGTTTACTGTTGACTAATAACTTCTCTTAAACTTTCCAATTTTCTTGACTATGGCTAGACAAAAAACTACCAATAACAACAGTGTTCTCAACAGACTTCAATTTTAGCCTATTTTAAATCAGAAAAAAAAAAAAGATATGCTATATGAAAATCAAGTAGCTTCAGTTACGTAGGTGTTAATAGAATTGCAAGAACAAAGAAAGAATAGAAGTAGCTGTTGTAAAAGGTTGGTATTAGCATATTTTCCATTTTGTCTTTTTTACTTTTTGCTTTCTTATTTGTGTTTCAGCCTTGGTACCAGACAGTGTAAAGAAAGAACTCTTGCAAAGAATAAGAACCTTCCTTGCCCAGCATGCTAGTCTTTAACTTTGATGTTCATCTGGGATACAGTATTTCTGTTTCTGTATTATATCAATCATGTCAGGATTGGAATGCAGTTTCCATACTCATGCATGGAAAATCATTATCGGTTTTTTTTGTATGATGAGTTGACGTTTCTTTGCACTGCATCAATTTCTTAAATTTGGTGTTATTTTAATAAAAAATTTTGTGGACTCGTGGTTCTAAGGCTCTTCTCTTTATCAGTGCACTGTAATATGGTGTCACCCATTCCGGTTTTTAAAATGCTGTAATTTTATATGGGTGTACAAACTTGCTCAGATTTTTAAAAAAGAAGCACGATTAACAAATATGTTAACTAGAAATGCAGAAGTGGGGGGGAAAGACTGTAGAAAATGGGTTATGACATGCTAGTGAGCAGATCCTTTCTGATTTTCCCTGACTAAGCAGCTGGACAGCATGAAGTCATTAAGACTACATGACACTGTTAGTGGCAGTCCTGTCAGTACTTTGCTAAAGAGCAAGTAGTTTGAAGTCTCTGACTTGTGTTGCAGATATTCACTGAGTAATTCATACAGGTTGAATTCTGCAAACAAAAAAAGGCAATCGTATCTTTCATCAATAATTCTCTCTTAGCTATTGAGAAGAGTCACAATTCTGATCCTTGACAACTACTGTTTTGTGTAACTACTGTTACCGTGTTGCTGGTAATTTTTAATTATGTGGATCTTTGGGACCTTTTGAAATTTACGTGTGATACAATAATTTGCCAACATAAGTCTCTTAAGATGATATATTTTAAATGCTCGTGTCTGGAACTGCAACATCAGCCAGGTCTATAAACAGCTGCAAAAAGAACGTTGATGAATAGAGAGGAGCAGGAAAGGGGCTTTGAAGGGAGAATGTTTAATTTTTGCTAGCTTCAATTTGAGGTAAGTGTCTAATAGATGATGAAGTGGAGGAGAAGCATAAGCAGAAACTGAATGAGCAATTAGATACTGTTGTGACTCAGCTACTGTGAAAAAATGAATTGGCCCAAAATAAATGTTAATAGTCCTAATTAGAAAATTACTCTAAAAACTGTCACTTGGAGTGGAGCTATTATTTGCTAGCTGCTTAGAAAGCCGTGCCTGCGCCAGTGGATTTGTGTCTTGTTCCCCAG
>NW_010542140.1:0-1491 GCF_000687285.1 Phaethon lepturus
CTGTTTGGGACTAAATCATTTATAACAATGGCTATTTAATTTTCTCTTCCTAATGAAACATAATATTTGGGCTTATTTTGCAGCTTATTTTAGGTATCTAGCACAAGTTGAAATTTAACTAACAATTGTCAAATCAAAAAGGCACAACCCAAGACAAATTCACAAAATTTTCATCTCCCAGGAGCACTGCTTTTGCAGAGTCCGAAGATACTGGTGGTGAGCTGGATCTTTCCTGCCCTCTTCCTGTGGCACACTGGAGTCTTTGTGGCTTTTGGTCTTTTGCACCGTAGGTCGTAGGCTTGTTACAGAGTACTGGGAAGTATTTTGTCGTTTGTGGGGACCCTTCTGGACAAACGAACTCTTTTATATTGTTGTCTGTGACTGTAGGAGCCTGGACTTATGGTCCTCTCCAGTACTCTGATTCTGGAAACTTTGTTTTCATTTGCAACAGAGTAGATCTCAAGGGTGGATTGTGTTCCCCTGCTAAGGTTGGTATGTGTGGACTCTTGTAAATACAGCAGCTATTGATTTTCTGACTTTCTTTCGTGTTGCACTGTCCTTTCACAAGACTCCACATAGAGGCTGTTCTGGGGAAGAACTATATCTTGATCTATAAGTCTTGAGAATGATCTAACTCATGGCATGGCCACTTCAGCTTTTGAGAATCCCCAAATCTGGAAGGTACAAACTGTTTAGACGTGGCTATGGGCTAAAAAAATGGACAATTTCAGATTTTAAATAACTCTACTTTTTAACCCCTTTTCAGGGACAAAAATATAAAATCTAAAACTTCAAATACCAAAAGTAAAGAAATATAAAAATTTTGAAAACAAAAAATAAATGTTTGTCTTCCACTGGTTTCTTACATTGAGCTGTCATCTGACATCAAGCCATCTGTACTGAGCCATGTACAAATACTCATGGTCCCTGCTCTCAAGATCTCACAAAGCCAATAGCCTAGTGGACCAGAGCACAGGAGGAGACCAAGGGCACAGAGTCTGCTGCAACAGTGTCCTATGCAGAACTTAGATTGCTTTAGTGACAGGACAGACTAAGCTGCTTCCATCTGCTATTTTTAAGCATGTCCATCTTCTACAGAGTGGAATTTCTCCATAAGTTGGAGAAACCTCATAATAAGAATTTGAAAACACACAGGAAGGTAACTTGGAATCTATTGATATAGCTCCTATAAGGTACATTGTTTAAGTATGCAGGCTGACACAGTGGTGATAATGCATATTGATGTTCCTAGTGATTGTTAGAAGGGCCACAGTAGGAATGGCTCTGTTATCTGACTGAGGTAAGAACTATGTCTTCAGCTGATCCTACTAGTTAGTCCCCATTTTGAACCTATATAGCCTGTGCTGAAGGGAGATCTTCCCCCATTGCTCATAGACACCTTATTGTGTACCGCTCCAAAGCAGGCAGCAATTGTATACCATAATGCCCTGTTGTGGTGAGTTGAGCCTGGCTGGATGCCAGGTGCCCACC